>NC_057801.1:743844924-744004368 GCF_018294505.1 Triticum aestivum
CCCGAGCGAGACCTAGGGTTCAAGCCGCTGCTGCCGGCCCTCCGCCGCGGCGCGCCTAGCCGGCCGAACCCTCTGCTTCCCCCTCCATCCACTCCAGGAGCCGTGCCTCCTCCGTCTGCATCGAGTACGCCAACGGGTCGGCCGAGATCGCCACTGCATTAATTTTTTTTTGTATGTGAACTATTAAATGAATGATACATATGAAAAATAAAAATTATATCCCGAAAGTTTACTTAAATGATAAGTACTTAAATGTAATGATTTATTTAGTTAATATTAATTCACAAATGAAGGCTAATAATTTATTTAGTTAATATTAATTCGCAAACTGAACCAAATACTAATGGCGCACCGCTAGGGGGGTGCCATTGCTACTCAAAAAAAATATTACTAATGGCGCACCGCCAGGAGGTGCGCCATTGATATCAAAAATATTTACTAATGGCGCACCGCTAGGGGTGTGCCATTGCTAACCCACCCCTCACTAAAATCCCCAATCTCACGTTTCTCTCTCAGCCCCCCCACTGCCTCACCTAACCCGCGCCGCCCCCGGCCATGCTTGCTGACCCCGCCGCCGACCTCCACCGCCCCTGCCGCACCCGACCACCGCCGCCCCCAACGCCCCGGCGCCTCGCTGCCCGTCGCCTCACCGCCTCCGACGCCGATCCCCATCGCCCCCGACACCCCCGACCCCCACCAGACCGCCGTCCCCAAATCTCTCTCTCGCTCCCGGCGGCGGCTGCCTCGTCAGAGTTGCCCCTCAACAGCGGCTAGCCTCGTCGGACGCGCTCCTCTGGTTAGTCTCTCTTCCTCCCCCCCTTTCTCCCCCGCTCATCCCCATGCCCCCATGGGGCGGCGACCTAGGGTTAGGTATAGGAGCTCGTGTGCGTCCCTGCTGCTACCACTGCTCCCTCTTGCCCGTGCTCTGCAGCAGTCATGGCTTTGCCTTTTCGTTCCGTTAGTTTCCTCTCTAGCTAGCCGAAATCACTCTGAAGCTGTGAACCGAACGAGTGTGTTCTGAATCTTCTGAACTAAATGCTTGAAAGATAGTTTTGTCCATCTGAAAAGATTTGCTTGCTTTTCATTGCTTTAATGTACTATTACTCAGTTATAGTGATTGATGGATTTGAGAATCTATGATAGCCTTACTCATATAGTACTAATGAAATTCAATTGCATACTGAAATTTGCTTGGTTATGTACACTGCAGTCCATGCTAATTTGATAACAGAGCATTGCTGGTTGTCATATTTTTGTTCTGAAATTTCTCTGTTAATCTAGGCATCCACTGCTTTGTCGGGCTGAACATTATAACTCAAAATTCAGAACATATGCCGTCACTTTGCATCCAAAAGTATATTTATGGCTACGCTTTCATGTTGCCTTGTGTGCTTTCCAACATATATTTGAAGTGTAACCAACCTTTCACAGTTGGATGTATTTTGAACATATGAGTTTATCTCCTGAATCCATAGTTACTTACTGAACATAGAGTAGCAAAACTGAAAGTATATATGTTGTACTGTACTTTTAGTAATATAGATGTCAATATCATTACCTTTTTCAGTTAGGGTGTAGTAGGGATTCAATTTGGTACAAATCTGATTGATAGTTACTGCTCTGGTCTTGATTCCTTTGCATAAGCCTACTTAGAGTAGCAATGGTTATATCCCGTGGTAGGAGCTCACTTCTGTTTCTGATGGTATATCCCGTGGTTTTCTTGCGCAGGTGGTGGATCTGTGAGTGTGCGACCATCCCTAGCTTGCTGGAGTCTGGATTGCGCTGGCGAGGTGACTATATTCTTCCTCAACCGTTGATGAACTAGTAACTGAACTGTTGTTGTGGTTACTTGCAATCGAATCAGCCATGAGTTATTACTTATTACCTTTACTGCCTCCTGTGTGCTGCTCTATTTATTAACTGTTGTTATGGTAGCATTCTGACATTATTGCTTAATTGGTGGCTATGGTTGCTAACTAGTATGTGATCTCTTGGAGTAAAATTAGCTGGGAGCCTGGGAGCTGCTGCCTTTGTGCTCTGCTCTCCTTGCTAACTGTGCTTACTGTTTCAATGTTGCTTAGTGGCTTAATTTTTTTTGCTCAAATGATGACATCTAGTTGCCTGTCAGCAAGTTGGCGACATTGTTGTTGTCGACAAGATGCTCAACGACCTCTCACTCATCAAGAAGTTCGAGTAGTAGCCGCCCCATAATATGCTCCTGCTTGCTCTTCGTGTTCTTGTTCTTATTACTTCAAGTGACTGAGACAGGATATTCCAAAATAGTAGGCGTAGTAGCATATATACGTTTGATCACTGCTCCTTGCATTTGCTAATTTCAATGTTCTGCAGGCGGACTTTCAGTTTCTGTCGTAGATGGATTTTTTATATTAACTTGTGAATGTTAGGCTATTCTTCTGCTCACTGTCACCCTCTAATCCCCATTGCCCATGTGCCAATAAGCTAAAGTTCTTGGATAAGCTTGCCACGCTACTGGCTCTATATTTCTTTGTCACAAGGTAGCCATATTAGACAAAATGGTTGGGATGCTTAGGTATTCTCAGGCTTTATCAAACAACATGTCCTAAACAGTTTTGCTGGTTTTTGCAGACTGAGAAGGCTTTCCAGAAGCAGCCTAAGGTGTTCCTCTGGTACGAGGAACTGTTGTTTTTTCGTTATACAAGTAAGATGGTAAAATGTGTGTCCTGAATAGGTGATCATGACTTGATTTGCAACTATAGCTCAAAGAAGAACACAAAGGGGAATAATAAGCCTGGCAAGGAGGGCAACAAGTTCTGGAAGAGTGTTGGCCTTGGTTTCAAGACTCACAGGGAAGCCATTGAGGGTATGTTTTGTCACTCCTTTTCCCAATTGTAATGTGATAGCATAGATGGTGTGCTGCTTTGTCCATTTTGTAGTATCGAATGTTATTAATTGCCTTATACTCATGGACTTGCTGAAGCATGTGACTGCTATTCAGTATTTTCTTCTTCTTATGTTTGTATGCTGTTTAGCTAGATATACATTTTTTACTTTATCTACACCATAAAGATCAGTATAGCCTGCAACTTGGGGAAGTTTAGTGTTGTTGTTTATCTGTTATGACTTGCGATGTTGATGTGCAGTGAGCATTTGTACTTGTTCTGAAATATCATCTTGATTCCGCAGTCTACTGTGCTCTTCTGTTTGGCCTCAATTTGGCCTGACAAATGATGGTCTACTAGTTGGCAAGATGTTTTTTGAGAAACACAATACCAGCATGTCGATAATTATTTTAGCAGTAGTGTGAGGCAGCAGTGTGTGACACAATTCCTTCATTGGATAATGATTTTGCAGGTACCCCGAGAGGCCCTTGAGTTTGCCGGAATGTCGATTAACTTCCGTTCCGGCAAATTCGGTTACTCTATGTCTTATTTTCAGCAAAGGTCATGCTGAAATTTTCCGTGAATTTTAGCATGACTTTGCTAAAAATAGGACATATGGGGTACTTGCGACTAATGCATGGGCCGAGGTATCTTACTACTTAATTAAGTAGGATCCTCTTTGTTTATTTGCCTGCGTAATCTCATGATTGGAGCTGGGGGCGGCCACGTGTGAGCCATCCACGAGCCGTTGACCTCGCTCCTGTCCCGCCTACCCGCCTCCCCTACCTGACCCTGACCGCCACTAAAGTAACCAATCAAGCTCCTCATCCACTATGATCAGAAAGAAACTATGAAAATGACACAACAGAAGACAATACCCCCCGATCTAGTATAAACACACTGGCTAGCTTGTAGTTAGTGTAGGTGTATATATACACATATATACACATGAGTCCACCTACATCCTGGAAATCCATTTAATCAGAGGAAGACGATGAAGAAGAAGAGGAGGAGGAGGAGGAGGAGGAGGAGGAGGAGGAGGAGGAGGAGGAGGTGAGGTTGGTTAGCCAAGAGTCAAAGCCTAAATGATAAAACCTTGGCTTTTAGGGTGCCTCGGTGTCGATAAAAACCTAAATGATGAAAGCTTAGCCCTTAGCTTGTTCATTCTATAGATTTCCAAAATTCAGTTTTGTACCGCACACCAAAGCCCCAAGAAAGAAAACCGCAATCTGAAACAGATGATCAATTTTCAGCCCTTGGATTAGTTTAGTATTTTTTCACACACTCGGACACCCTTGCTTGCCATGTGTGTGAGAGAGATAGTGAGAGGAGACAAGAAGAAGGGGGTTAGGAAGGTACTTGGACCTTAGCAACAACACACTAACATCAAATTCCTCGAGAATTAGGTTATTTGGTCAACTTAGAGATCTTGTTCCTTAACAATAACCAACTTTTTGACCAAACTTTTTTCCTATTTAGAGCGAAACATGGCCCATAACAATGAGGCCGGCAGTTCGGGCAAGGCATTCTGGGAGCTGTCCCGGGAGATGGAGGAAGAACCTCACCGCTATGAGGACGCCGTGGAAGATATCGATCCCGACTACACAACCCCTAGTTGGGTAGGGGATGACACCACTGATGGTGCCGCCGAGGTTGCCACCACTGATGATGGCAGCGCACGCACAGATGACAGCCAACCGAAGAGGCAACGGAAGGACCGGCGCCCGAACGTGCTCGGCACCGTCAAGGAGGAATTTACTGAAGTGTCCTCTGACAGGCATCCAACGGCGCCCAAAGAATTAGTCAAGGGATACGCGGTTCAGCTCGGGTGCATTCTCCGGAGCACCATCTCGATCAACACCGAGAACCTAAGGCATAAGGACCGAGGGAATTTGCGCAACCTCCTCTTCACGAAGCTGCACGAACGATACAAGTTCCCCAGAGACGTCACAAACACACTCCTCTTAGGGAATAAAGTGAACAATGCCGCCCTCACGAAGATGAGCACGACCCTGTCTACTTGGAGAAGCGCGGTGAAGAGAATGATTGACAAAGGTGATAGTTATGAGAAGATCAAGGCGAAAAATCCTTCGATCAGCGAAGATGACTACAAGGAGTTCAAGATCAAGTGAGAGAGCAACTCAACCGTGGAATCAAGTCAGTGGGGGAAAGATATGCGGGACTTGAACTTAGGGGTCCACCAACTCGGTCCCGATGGTTACAGAGTGGCGGAACCTATATGTGACAAGGAGGACGCTGAGCATGCCGAGCAAGGCCTACCACCCCGCTTCGAGAAATACTATGACAAGCAGACCAGGAATTTTGTCAGGGCCCGGTACAAGGTGGACCTGGTAACAAAGGAGCTTACCACGGATGCGAAGACCAAGGCGCTTGAGCGTGTTCTGGTAAGGAATAGACCCCCGCGTAATTAGCTCCATATGGTTGCATTCTAATTAATGAAGCCAAATTTCTAAATGGTTCACATTCCTTCCGTAGGACACTGAAAGCAGTAGCGCGGGGTCGTCTCAGAGCTCCCCTTGGGACAACACTTTAAATAGGGCGTTGAACGTAATGGAAAACAAGATAAGTTCAGTAAGCCATCGTCAGCTGGTCGTGTGGCCGGCAAAGACTTGTCCACGAAATGGTCGTCATACTCTAACGCTGGTGGGCGAAAGGAGAGAAAGACCAACTTGGATAGCCAGTCGCGCGAGGTTCAAGAACTCAGGGCACAAGTGGCATGGATTCTGGAGATGGTCCAAGAGCAAGTGCGAGACCAACTGGGAGGGGCAATCACCACAATTGTGCCTACCTTTATTGAGGGGCTGCAGGCGTGGATTGCGGGCGGCCAATAGGGGCCGCCCTCGGTTCCCAGCTTCACGGCCAGCAACTTGCACAACACGCAAGCGGTGCCATTGGTGTCTCCGGAGGAGGCGCTATTGGTGTCTCCGGCGCTGGCGCGGGCATTGGAGCTTATTAATGCACCCGGGAGTGCGAAGAATATGTCGACCGTCACCTCGACAGCAAGCGGCCCCTCCGTCACTTGCATGCCCGTCGTTGATGGTGCCTCGACATTAGCCAAGCTCGACGCCATCACGGTAACTAAGCCTCTCGGCCAATGACTTCATCTCCTTACCTTTGACTGGGCATCCCTTGACGCCCTACATGTTTTCGCAGGGCGCCGGCGCCGACGTTCCATGCACTCTCCTACACTTCGTGGGCGGCGAGTTGATCGATGTCGCCAAGGGCAGAATCGTTCAACCGGGCAACCCCGTGTTCCACGGTAATCCGAGGCCACCCACCGTGTCTAGGGTTCAATTGGTTCGGGTGCTGCCAGGCTATGACGACTTGTTAAGATGATGTGATGACCCTCAGCGCCTGCTTAAGATGGCCCCTGCTTTGGCCGAAGAGCCAGATTCGTTTGGGGCGGGGGACACCATCGCACAGACAACACCGCCAGTCTTGTCGGCGCCAAGCCATGGCAAGACCGCCGCAACGCTACCGGACATGCCGGACATGCATATGGCACAGGATCCGGACATGCATATGGCACAGGATCCGGACGATGACGACGACGACGATACATTTACCAATGTCGATAAGTACTTTGCCGAACATGGGTACGGTGACGAATTCTTGGGGCCTCCTTCTCAAGAACCTAACCCTGCAAAAGACGACCGCGATCTAGCTGGTACCGCGGAGAAACCCAATTGCAACAGGCGTCGTCTGGCGTTTAGTTCTCAGGAGACACCTCTAGCTGCCGCGTTCACCGAGCCTCAGGTAGCCGAGGTGCGAAATATTATCAGCCCCAACACACTCAAGAAGGTGGTCTCTGAGCAGAACTCGATCCCATTACAGCAGCAGAAGAAGAAGGGACAGAAAAGAAAGACTAACAAGGGTGTGAGCCAACCAGCACCGAGTACGATCCATGCTCAGGATGGGCCACCTTCACCTAAGGATATCTTGAGGAGGGTGCATGTGGCAGGTAGGCCGATGCTACCGACTAATCTGCTCAATGTTGCAACCGGTGCTATGCGGTGTCTGCATCACAATGTTCTTTCTTTGGAGAAGCGGTGTCTCTCCGAGAATGATGTGGCATACCCGGTTTTCATGGCCAAGGTGCCAGAGGGCAAGGGCTTTGTTGATAGCGCCATCGGGGGTATGATCATCCTGCGGTTTGCTGACATCTTCGCTATGTTTAACCTTCATCCGCTGCACTACACCTTCATTCGGCTATTTTCGCTGAGTATGGAGATGCGAATCATTAGAGACAAGACCCCGGGCATCGTGATAGTCGACCCCTTCTACATGCGTGCCAAGATCTTGGGCAGCGCTGGGGACCGGCAAGTCCCGAGTTCATACCTCGAAGGCATCATTCTGGCAAACCCATATAAGGATAACTTCCTCGTGCCTTAATTTCCCGAGTAAGTCATCCCCTCAGCGCCTCGTAACATATGATTTCTTAGATTTTGATCGTTCTTTTTTTTCTAACATTCCGTGTTTTGTGCAGTGACACACATTGCACACTCATGCTCTTAAGCCCGAAATATTCCACAACCACATATTTCGACTCGGACCGTCAGTCGAAGAAAGACTACAAAAATATCAATAAAGTTCTTGATGAATCTCTTCCCGGCTACGCCAGATCTGAAGGCACCTTCAGTAGGACAATTTGTAGGTACGGCCAGCACGTGTTCACCCACAATACGACGTTCCCCTGCGTCAAGCAGCCGCCTGGCGGTCATAAGGATGCCTACTACGCCCTCCATCACATGCGGGCGATCATATGGGACCATAATCACCTTCGGCTACCAAATAATCTCAAAGATTGGGCCGCACGCTTGTCGGCAATCCAGGACACGGACATCAGACAAGAATTCTTTCGCATCCAGTCGAAGTTTGCGGAAATCATCCATCAAGATGTCCTTCGTACCTCGGGGCAGTTCTACCTCAGATTTCAACCGTCCAACGGTGAGATAGAAACAACGCTACAAATGCAGGCTGACAACGACCGCAATTTCATGACCATCACGAAAGACGGCAGCTTCATCCATGTTCCGGTCCCTGAGTCGAGTCGAAAGTAGTGATGCTATGTATTTATGAAATATCGATTAGCTCATGTTGTAATTAAACTTTAATGAATTTGTATGTCTCTTTGGTTTAGACAGTCATTCAACTTATATGTAATCGATGCTATTTATTAGTAAGACCATGAATCATGCTATTAATGTGTTGCTTTTCTCTTCCGATCCTTTTGTTGCATACTTATATATTGCTTATGTATTGTCTGTGAATTGCTACTAACGTTTTGTTTGGCTAGTGCATAGAGATGCCGTCATATGTCGTGTACAAGGGTAAGGTTTTCGGAGTCTACGATGACTGGGAGGAGTGTCAGAGACAGGTTTACCGTTTCAACGGTAACAGTTACAAAGGGTACACCACTAGGGCAGAGGCGGAAGCTAGATACACGCGCTATCTAGCGGGAGAGAGGAGGGAGCGTTGGAGGAACCGGATGAAGAACAGTTTCATTGCGATGATGCTCATCGTGATGACCGCAGCTCTCTTCTATGTGATGGTAGTTTAGATGATCGATATCGACTTGTAATGTGAAGACAAACTCGCTAGTCACGGTCTCAAGACTTGTAATGTTCTAATTTTGTTCAGTATTTTAAATTCGGAGACTAATACGATGAATTGTATTCGGAGACTAATCTTCTATTGTATTCGATAAATCTGCCGTTTATATGTTGTGTTGTCTATATTCTGTGCAGTAATATGTTTTGTAACATGTGCAAATATCAGAAAAGAAAAACAAATCCTAATATTCATACTAGTGGCACACCACTCTGCACTTTAGTGGCGCACTGCCTTAAGCACACTATTGGCGCATCATCTACAAGTGCGCCATTAGTAAGCCAGAGCACAAGGTAAATATGCCCCCCTGGGAGGCATAGTAATGGCGCACCATGTGACATACTAATGGCGCACTCCCTTATGCGCCACTACTATCTGGTATACTAATGGCGTACCAGGGGTGCGCCATTAGTATTAACTACTAGTGGCGTGATGCTAGTGGCGCACCTGTAGTGCGCCATTAATGGCCAAAACAGGTGCGCCACTAGCAAGCCTTTTCCTAGTAGTGCGTGGTGAGTATCCCCTAGTCCAGGACATCGTCATCGGGTAATGCCACTGGCGGTTCGTAATGACAAGGCCCGTGAAAATGAAGGCCCAAGACCCAAAGGCGACTTGAGGCTCGCGGGTGTAAACTGACATATGTTAACTTGTATGTTAAGGAAAGTGTATATTCTGTCATCGAGCCGGACACGTTATGTATGAGCCGGCCGGGACTTTGTAGCCCGACGGGCATCAGCCTATTATATAAAGGGGTGACCCGGCGGTGGTTTAGGGCAAGAAAACAACAAGTCGAGAACTAGGTCAAGCGTATTCGCTCCCTGGTAATCGAAACCCAAGCAATACAACCTAAAGTAGGAGTAGGCCTTTACCTCATTGCGAGGGGCCGAACCTGGGTAAACTCTCGTGTCTCTTATCCTGTTTTACCCCCTTCAAGCTAACCTCATAGCGATGGCTCCACACCTAATTCCTCATGCTAGGGCATCTGTCGTGACAATTCCACGTTAGTTGGCACCCACCATGGGGCTGGCGCACGGTGGTTTCGATTCTTGAAGGGTAGCTTTGCAGGGCTCAAGGGATACACTGTCGGCCGGATGACCAAGAGTCGTGGAGGCAAGCTTTACATTGATGATGAGGGCTGGGGCCCCGAGGCCGGCCCAATCGAGTATGAGTACCGGGTCCCCTTTGGCGGAATCCAAGTCTTCACCAGCAAGATCGGTGAGTCGGAAGCTGAGCTGGACATCTGCACCGACATCGTCGAGTCGGCTTGGCGCGCTTGACCCGTCAAAGCTAAAGCCTACCCGAAACATGTCTTTGTTGGTTTCATTCATGGAGCAGAGCTGTAAGGAAGATCTGAATCTGGTGGTAAGACAGTTGTCTACTCAGGTAACGAGTCCTCAACTGGTGAGACCAGCTTGATCTATCAGGTTCAGGATGGTGGGCTTGGGGGCTGTTCCGATGGTGACAGTATTCCAGACCCTTACGAGCCACCACACCGGGTTGCGATCTTCATGGCCGGTACACAGCCAGGGCAAGATTTCACAATTGCAGCATCAATGATCTTCGGGTCAGCGACAGCGATAGCTGCTGGGCAGGAGGTCCTGTGCGCCCGCCGGCTCAAGTCTTGTCCGATCTATTAGATGCCCTGACAACATTGTTGACGGCGGAGGTTAATCCGGCAAATAAAAGTCAGCATAACACGGAGGTTGCAAAATTACATGACGAGATAGCACAAGCCAAGGCGGAGCTAAACGCAGAGAACACCCGGATGGCCATAGAGCGAGCCTCCTTGTAGAGGGAGGCGGAACGGCTTCAGGTAGAGAGCTTGCGCCTAAGCTTCGACCGGGACGCATCAAACGCGGTCTTTAACAGAAGGCATGTGAGTCGATTATCTCCGACTTATGATGCGAGGAACATTTTCAACACGCCTGGGGCAGGACCCAGTAACCCGGCCGGCGTGGATTGGGCCGTTGAGGCACCGACGGCTGGAGAACCGGTTCAGACGTGAGCTACAGACACCCCATGTTTGAACTTGACCCCTCCTAGGCACGTTCCGACGCCCCCAGGACATTTTTCTAACCCCTGGAATAACATGATAGCTGCGGCTACTAGACTGGCGGCCGTTCCGTTTCAGGATGAGTCGCTAGTGACGATGGAGATACGACGAGCCAGAGAACTCCTACATACGGTTGTGGCTCAGCAGGCGGCTTATTCATACAGTCGTGATCGAATTCATTCAACCCCGCACCCAAGCCAGAGTTATAGCAGGCATATTGATGAACTGGCTGTATCAAGAAGTGAGCGTCACCGTAATCAGCCCCACCGGCCTGACCTGCGCGTGCTGGTAATGATGCTTAGGCTTTGGTGGACCAGGGCAGAGCTCGATGTGAGGCTGGACTGGCAGCTCAGTTGGCGGCACAACAACAACCACCGATTTATCCGACGACGTCTATGGAGGCAGGAGTAACATCTAGAACCTTGGGTGTGCCATGTTTAGTGCTGGCTTTACGTAATGAGCGCTTGCCTAAGGATTTTAAAGGCCCTCGTAAGGTACCTAACTACATGGCTGGTCAGCCCCTAGAGGCTTGGATTGAGAGTTATGAGATGGCTATGGAGATGCTGGATGTCAGTGATGCTGCATGTGCTAAGTATTTCACCATGATGTTTGTAACACCCCGGATGTAACCTTCCATAATTGTAACTCCAACTCTTGCCATTTCCGGCTATGTGATATGTTATTTCCTGTGTGGTTGGGTTTTTGTCTTTTGTTTTGCATTCTGTTCATGTCATACATCTCATCTCATAGCATCATGCGCATTGCATCTGCATGTTTTCATAAAGCTTGCATCCGTTCGTTGTTGTCGCGTTCTCCCCTAACCTTCAATTCTTGATCGTCCGATTTAATCGGAGGGTCCAAATCTACCCTAAACCCCCCTTTCCATATATATAGACCAACTTCATACCTAATCTAGACTAACCCTAAAATCTAGGACATTTGTCCCTTGCGCCACCGCCGCATCTTCCTCGGGATCCCCAACGCCCCAACCCAGCGCCTCCACTCTCTGCCTCCACCGCACCCCCATCCAGCGCCGAGCCACCCGCAACCTTTCACAACGCTCGATCCGATCTGGATCGAGGCAACCTTCCTCACCTGCCTCTGTTCATCTTTGTGCCGCCGGTGACCGCAAGCCACCGGAGCACCAGGGTCCCCTAGGCCCTTCCTCTCCAACCTCCCTTCATCCAGGAGCCGAGCTCCTCGATCCATCCTTGCACCCGAGGCCTCCCCGCCAACCTTGGGACCCTGCGACCGCTCGCCTCCGACCTCGAGCGCCTCCTCGCCGTCGCCTCCACCTCCATGGCCTCGCTACCCCGCCGCTCCGGCGACCTCGACAACCAGCAGATGAGCCCCGTGTTGCTCCTTCCTTCCCCTCCCCTGCTTTCTAGTCCCTCCTCTGACATCTCTCTCTTTGAATCCGGAACCCCATCGATGGTCGCGTCCTCGTCGTGCACGTCATCGCCCGTTCGTCCCTGCCGGCAGCCGCGCTGCTCCCCTTCCTCGTCGTCCCTCCAACCGGAGCCCCGCCGTCGTCAGAGTCCCAGCCACCGCCGCCCTGCTCGCCTCCTCTGCTTCGCCCTTGCGCGAGGAGGACGACCCAGCGCCAAGTCCCTTTTCCCTGTTGACTGGTCCTTGCTCGATCTGGTCGAGTCATCGACCCGGATGCAGCTGTGGCAAGGCCCAGCCAGGCGTTCCCAGCCGGCCTGCTGCCTCCAAGACCCGACGCTCCCTGCCCGGACTCCTCCTCACCGGCTGGGCTTAGCCCATGGTGAGCCACCCCAAGCCCAGCAGATTTCGGCCTGATCTATTTTTTTACAGATCTGTGATTTTAGCTATTATCCAGAGATGCCAGATTTGCAGAAAAGTCGCTCATGTTCATGCATATAAACACTCCACAACCGTGCATCATATGTAAACAATTCATATATGAAAAATGCTTAGTTTTTCATCTAGTTTCATAATATGCCACTTTCATCCATGCTTAAAATGTTTAAAATCTTGTTTGTTTAAATTTGCTCAAATGCCATGTTTAACTTGTTTTGCTCATATCTTCTAGGCCGTAGCTCCAAATTAAATGAACTTTATATGTAACTTGACTAGAACTTCGTGTAGATCATCGTGGTGCATATTAACTTGCTGTTTAACAACTTGAACATAAAGTTTATTCAGTTCTGGACCAATTTCTAAATTTGCATATGAGGACTTACCGGAATTGTTATATGTTATTTCCGGCCTCATTTAAACTTGCTTTGATGTGTCGCTCTGGTATGCATCATCTCTTGCCATGAGTAGCTTCATGTAGTTTTGTCATGCATCATGCTTGTTTGTGCATCATGTCATGTCTATGTGTGGTGTGTTTACCATGTTGTGTGCTTCTTCTCGATAGTTCCCGTTTCATTGCGATCGTGAGGATTCGTTCGTCTACGCTTGGTTCGGCTTCATCCTCTCATCTTCTTTGTGGACTCGGTCTTCTTCCTAGCGGGATTTCAGGCAAGATGACCGTCACCTTGGATCTCACTACTATCATTGCTATGCTAGTTGCTTCGTTCTATCGCTTTGCTGCACTACCTATTATTTGTTCCTCAAGCCTTCCAAATTTCCATGTCAGCATCTAACCTTTTCACCCTTCCTAGAAAACTGTTGCTTGGCTATGTTACCGCTTTGCTCAGCCCCTCTTATAGCGTTGTTAGTTGCAGGTGAAGTTGAAGATTGCTCCATGATGGACATGATTATGTTGGGATATCACAATATCTCTTATTTAATTAATGCATCTATATACTTGGTAAAGGGTGGAAGGCTCGGCCTTATGCCTGGTGTTTTGTTCCACTCTTAACGCCCCAGTTTCCGTCATACCGGTGTTATGTTCCTTGATTTTGCGTTCCTTACGCGGTTGGGTGCTTTATGGGACCCCCTTGACAGTTCGCTTTGAATAAAACTCCTCCCGCAAGGCCCAACCTTGGTTTTACCATTTGCCTCACCTAGCCCATTTTCCCTTGGGTTTCCGGAGCCCGAGGGTCATCTTTATTTACCCCCTGGGCCAGTTCTCCTATGAGTGCTGGTCCAAACCAAGCGATGTCCGGCGCCCCCTGGGCAACCAGGGTCTATGCCAACCCTACGCCTTGCTCATCTGGTGTGCCCTGAGAACGAAATATGTGCAGCTCCTATCGGGATTTGTCGGCACATCTGGCGGCTTTGCTGGTCTTGTTTTGCCATTGTCAAAAAGTCTTGTAAACCGGGATTCTGAGACTGACCGGGTCTTCCTGGGAGAAGGAATATCCTTCGTTGACCGTGAGAGCTTGTGATGGGATAAGTTGGGACACCCCTGTAGGGTTTAAACTTTCGAGAGCCGTGCCCGCGGTTATGTGGCAGATGGGAATTTGTTAATATTCGGTTGTAGAGAACTTGACACTTGACTTAATTAAAACGCATCAACCACGTGTGTAGCTGTGATGGTTTCTTTTCGGCGGAGCCCGGGAAGTGAACACGGTTTTGGGTTATGTTTGACGTAAGTAGGAGTTCAGGATCACCTCTTGATCATTGCTAGCTTCACGACCGTTCCGTTGCACTAGTAGAAAAGGGGCCAATGGTCCAGGCCGGGTGAGCCCATTAGTCCCGGTTCAATCTAGAACCGGGACCAATGGGGGCATTGGACCCGGTTCGTGAGCCCCTGGGGTCGGCCGGGCCACGTGGGCCATTAGTCCCGGTTCGGCAGGACCTATTGGTTCCGGTTGGTGGGACGAACCGGGACCAATGGGCCTCGCTCCTGGCCCACCACCATTGGTCCCGGTTGGTGGAATGAACCGGGACCAAAGGCTGCCCTTTAGTCCCGGTTCGTGGCACGAACCGGGACCAATTAGTTGCCTATATCTACTCCTCGCACGCGAGCAGAGCACTCCTAGTGCTCTGTTTTTCATGGCCGGCAAGGGGAGAGCTTTGTGGTGCTCTAGCTCACCTACTATGCACATGAGGTGTTCGATGGAATGCCCGAGCCCACACTACTTAAGCTTTCTCCTCTCCAAGCTCGACCTCCAAGCTCCATTTTCCTCAATATTTGTCTAGGTTTAGCGGTCCGTCATGTCCCATCCCCGTCTTCACCGCCGTCGATCGCCCGCGCCGATCTCGTCTCCGGCACCACCGTGGTGAGCCTCTTGTTCTTATCTTCTTTCTGAAAGGAAAAAAAATCTTAATTTTCTTACTTTTATTATTGCATCTTATATAGTGCGATGGTTTTGGTATCTGCCCCTGTCGGCCCTCGTCCTGTCTATGATTCAGATGTGGTATATATTATCTTTTCATAACTATTGGTTCATTTATTGTTTATGACAATTATGCCGACCAACGTGACATAGATTTTATTTATCTAGGAGGTTATTGAACCGGAAATTCCAACCGACCCTATTGTCGAGAGGTTAAATTTAGTTGAAGAAGAAAACAATTTGTTGAAGGAAAAAATTAGAAAAATTGAGGAGGAGAAGATGATATTGGAGTTGCATGTTGCGGATGTCGTCGATGATCACAAGATCAAGATGGATGCAATGCGCTTGAAGATTAGAAAGATTAGAAAATATGCCATTCATACTGAGGCTTGGTATCATTATGCCGTTGGATCAGTTGTTACATTGGTTGCGATTATGATCACATTTGTTTTCGCATTGAAATGTTTTACATAGTTTCAGTGTATGGTTTAATTAATTTAGATGCTCTGCAGAGCTTTATGTTGTTAGATGAGAACTATGTATGTACTTTGGTTTTAATGTGATGATGAACTTCTATTAATTTGATCACTTAATTATCTATTCATGATGTTCTGTAATGATTTTTGACACACTTAATTATATATAATGAACGCAGATGAACCGGCAATGGATGAACGGTTCAAGACACACCTCCGAGTACATTAAGGGCGTGCATGATTTTCTCGAAGTGGCTGAGGCAAACAAGCAGAATGGTTTTATGTGTTGTCCATGCCCTATATGTGGGAATACGAAGTCTTACTCTGACCGGAAAATCCTCCACACCCACCTGCTTTACAAGGGTTTCATGCCACACTATAATGTTTGGACGAGGCACGGAGAAATAGGGGTTATGATGGAAGACGGCAAAGAAGAAGAGTACGATGACAACTATGTGCCCCCTGAATACGGTGATGCTACTGAAGATCAAGAGGAACCAGACGATGTGCATGATGATGCTGCAACGGGCGAAGCTGCTGAAGATCAAGAGGAACCAGACGATGTGCCCGATGATGATGATCTTCGCCGGGTCATTGTCGATGCAAGGACGCAATGCGAAAGTCAAAAGGAGAAGCTGAAGTTCGATCGCATGTTAGAGGACCACAAAAAAGGGTTGTACCCCAATTGCGAAGATGGCAACACAAAGCTCGGTACCGTACTGGAATTGCTGCAGTGGAAGGTAGAGAATGCTGTGCCTGACAAAGGATTTGGGAAGCTACTGAAAATATTGAAGAAGAAGCTTCCAAAGGATAACGAATTACCCGACAGTACATACGCAGCAAAGAAGGTCGTATGCCCTCTAGGATTGGAGGTGCAGAAGATACATGCATGCCCTAATGACTGCATCCTCTTCCGCCGTGCGTACAAGGATCTGAACGCATGCCCAGTATGCGGTGCATTACGGTATAAGATCAGACGAGATGACCCTGGTGATGTTGACGGCGAGCCCCCCAGGAAGAGGGTTCCTGCGAAGGTGATGTGGTATGCTCCTATAATACCACGGTTGAAACGTCTGTTCAGAAACAGAGAGCATGCCAAGTTGATGCGATGGCACAGTGAGGACCGTAAGAAAGACGGGAAGTTGAGAGCACCCGCTGACGGGTCGCAGTGGAGAAAAATCGAGAGAAAGTACTGGGATGAGTTTGCAAGTGAGCCAAGGAACGTATGGTTTGCTTTAAGCGCGGATGGCATTAATCCTTTCGGGGAGCAGAGCAGCAATCACAGCACCTGGCCCGTGACTCTAAGTATGTATAAGCTTCCTCCTTGGATGTGCATGAAGCGGAAGTTCATTATGATGCCAGTTCTCATCCAAGGCCCTAAGAAACCCGGCAACGACATTGATGTGTACCTAAGGACATTAGTTGAAGAACTTTTACAGCTGTGGAATGGAAACGATGTACGTACGTGGGATGAGCACAAACAGGAGGAATTTAACCTAAAGGCATTGCAGTTCGTGACCATCAACGATTGGCCCGCTCTCAGTAACCTTTCAGGACAGACAAACAAGGGATACCACGCATGCACGCACTGTTTACTTGACACCGATAGTATATACCTGGCAAGCTGCAGGAAGAATGTGTACCTGGGCCATCATCGATTTCTTCCGACCAACCATCAATGTCAAAAGAAAGGCAAGCATTTCAAAGGTGAGGTAGATCACCGGAAGAAGCCCGCCATGCGTACCGGTGATCACGTACTTGCTATGGTCAATGATTTCCACATAATCTTTGGAAAGGATCCCGATGCACTAGCTGTTCCGAGTGATGCTGGGGGACACACACCCATGTGGAAGAAGAAATCTATATTTTGGGACCTACCCTACTAGAAAGACCTAGAGGTCCGCTCTTCGATCGACGTGATGCACGTGACGAAGAACCTTTGCGTGAATCTGCTAGGCTTCTTGGGCGTGTATGGGAAGACAAAAGATACAACTGAGGCACGGGAGGACCTACAACATTTGCACGAAAAAGACGGCATGCCTCCAAAGCAGTATGAAGGTCCTGCCAGCTATACTCTTACCAAAGAAGAGAATGAAATCTTCTTTGAATGCCTGCTTAGTATGAAGGTCCCGACTGGCTTCTCGTCTAATATAAAAGGAATAATAAATATGGCAGAGAAAAAGTTTCAGAACCTAAAGTCTCATGACTGCCACGTGATTATGACGCAACTGCTTCCGGTTGCATTGAGGGGGCTTCTACCGGAAAACGTCCGATTAGCCATTGTGAAGCTATGTGCATTCCTCAATGCAATCTCTCAGAAGGTGATCGATCCAGAAATCATACCAAGGCTAAGGAGTGATGTGGTGCAATGTCTTGTTAGTTTCGAGCTGGTGTTCCCACCATCCTTCTTCAATATCATGACGCACGTCCTAGTTCATCTAGTTGACGAGATTGTCATTCTGAGCCCCGTATTTCTACACAATATGTACCACTTTCAGAGGTTCATGGGAGTCCTAAAGAAATATGTCCGTAACCGCGCTAGGCCAGAAGGAAGCATCTCCATGGGCCATCAAACAGAGGATGTCATCGGGTTTTGTGTTGACTTCATTCCTGGCCTTAAGAAGATAGGTCTCCCTAAATCGCGGTATGAGGGGAGACTGACTGGAAAAGGCACGCTTGGAAGGGACTCAATAATATGCAGGGACGGATATTCTTGGTCTCAAGCACACTACACAGTTCTACAGAACTCTATCTTGCTGACCCCGTATGTCGATGACCACAAGAACAGTCTGCGCTCCAAACACCTGGAGCAGTGCGACGACTGGATTACATGTGAACACATCAGGACTTTCAGCAGTTGGTTGGAAGCAAGTATCAGAGGTGACAACACTGTTTGTGATGAGCTGTACTTGTTGTCCAGGGGACCATCTTTGACTGTATTAATTTGGAAAGGATACGAGATAAATGGGAATACATTTTACATGATTGACCAAGATCAAAAGAGCACCAACCAAAACAGCGGTGTCCGCTTTGATGCAACAACCGAGAGGGGAAAGGACACATATTATGGTTACATAGTGGACATATGGGAACTTGACTACGAAGTAGATTTTAAGGTCTCTTTGTTTAAGTGAAAATGGGTCAATCTGTCAGGAGGCGGGGTACAGGTAGACCCACAGTACGGAATGACAACAGTGGATCTAAAAAATCTTGGGTACACTGACGAACCGTTCGTCCTAGCCAATGATGTGGCACAGGTTATCTATGTGAAGGACATGTCTACCAGACCGAGAAAGAGAAAAGATAAGGAAGCGAATACATCATACGATGAGCCAAAGCGCCACATAGTTCTTTCAGGAAAAAGGGACATCGTGGGAGTGGAGGACAAGACAGACATGTCTGAAGATTATGAAAAGTTTCATGAAATTCCTCCCTTCAAAGTCAAGGCTGACCCCAGCATCCTGATAAACGATGAAGATTATCCATGGTTACGGCGCAATAAGCAAATGACACAAGCGAAGAAAAAGTGAAGACTTTCTCCCGCAACTATTATGATGATACCATGCCAACTTTGTAACTCACGAGTATGATACCATTGTCCGTTTTGTACATGCACATGCTATGTGGGTCAATTTATGATACCATGCCAACTTTCAACTTTTTCAGAGTTCATTTGAAATGCTTTAATATCTTATGGTTCGGCCCTCGTAATAATTAAAAATAGCAACAATAAGTATTTTGTTGTAAGTAGAAACAAAATAAAATAAATAAAGCCAGAAAGAAAACAAAAAAACAAAAAAGTGTTTTCAAATTTGAAAACTAATGGCACTAACAGAAAGTTTATAATTTTCCTAAAACTAAAAGCAAAAAGAATTAAAAAATAAAGCAAAAAACAAAAGAAGATAAATAATGCAGAAAACAAAAGAAAAAAACTGGAAAAAAAATAAATATAGCAACAATAAGTAAAGAAAACAAAAAACAAAAAAAATGCCTCCTACTGGGCCCCCACGGCCTGAATACGACTAGAAACCCTACTATGGGCCAGGATTCAGGCCTGCAGTAGGCCCAGAAGGCCCATCAGGCAAAGCAATAGCAAGTAGGCCCGAAAGCCTGCGGTGGAGAGGAGCTCGAGAGGGGTGCGACAGTGGGGCTTATAAACCACTGCGCGCCCCTCTCAACTAGCGAGGTGGGACTAAACTTTGGCCCCGAGGCGGGCAGCACAGAGGCCTTTGGTCCCGGTTGGTGGCACCAACTGGGACTAAAGGGGGGGCATTAGTCCCGGTTGGTGCCACCAACCGGGACCAAAGGCCGCCGGTTCCCGCCCTTTGGGCTGCCGAAAAAGAGGCCTTTGGTCCCGGTTGGTGGCACCAACCGGGACTAAAGGGGGCATTAGTCTTGGTTTGTGCCACGAACCGGGACCAATGCTCTTGCTATATATACAACACTTAGCAGTTTTCGCCAAAATCCATCTGTTTCTTCTCGCCCCGACGCCTTCTGCTCCTCGTCGCCGTCGCCGCCGAGTGCCCCGACGCCGTCAGGCTGGTCCACCTCGCCGTCGCCGCCGCCGAGCCACTGCCTCGACACCGTCGCCGCACCCGCCGCCCCTGCCGGCCCCGACCCCGTCGCCGTCGCCGCGCGCGCCGCCCCTGCCCCGACCCCGTCGCCGTTGCCGCACGCACCACCCGTTCCCCGACCCCGTCACCGTCGCTGCGCGCGCCGCCCCTTCCCCGACCCCGTCGCCGTCGCCGCGCTCGCTGCCCCTTCCCCAACCCCGTCGCCGTCGCCCCGACCACACGCCGCCGCCTTCGGTCCGGCCACCGGGGCCCTTTCCTCTTATTTTTTTGTGCATTTTATGTATATGTTCTCTGTGTATATATGTATATGTTCTCTGTGTATATATGTTCATATATGCAAAAGTTAGATTTTAGAAAAACTTTATATATGCAAAAGTTTATATCTGCAAAAATTTATACATATATGTAAGTATATATGTATGTATAGATGTATGTATGTGGATACATGAGGGGGTCGATATACCCCCTCTCCGATAGCATTTTTGTGCATTTTAGGTTAGTGTATATATATGTTGATGTATATATGCAAAAGATAGATTTTTAGAAAAAATACTATTTTTTCTGTTGATGATATGATGATGTTTTTTTTCATATATGCATTTTTTCATATATGTATTTTTTTAAGTTGTTAGTAGATATCGATTTTAGGTTAGTGCATTTTATCACTGATTTTAGGTTAGTTGATCAATTTAGTGCATTTTATGTTTGTTGCATTTTAGGATAGTGCATTTTATGTTAGTGGAGAATAAAAAGTAAAATAAGGAAAAGGAAAATAAGTAGAGAAAGAAGGAGAAGAAGAAGGAGAAGACGAGGAGAGGAAGAAGAGAAAGAAGAAGAAGAAAAAGAGGAGAAGAAGAAGGAATAGAGGAGCTTCTTCTCCTTTTTTTCTCCTCTTTTTTTCTTCTTCTTCTTCTTAATTTTCATCGGGAACGAGGGTGTCGAGGATCGCCGAGGGGTCGAGGGTCGGGAACTAGGGTAGAGGGTCGAGGGTCGTTAAGGGGTCAAGGGTCGAGGGTTTCAGGGTCAAGGGTTCGAGGTTTCTAGGGTCGAGGGATCGAGGGTCGAAGGAAGAAAAGAGGAAGAAGGAAGAAGGAAGAAAGAAGAAGAAAAAGAATGAGAGGAAAAAGGAAAAATAAGAAGATGAAGAAGAGGAGAGGAAGAAGAGGAGAAATAAATAAGAAGAGGAAAAGAGAAGAAAAAGAAGAGGAGAAGAAGAAAGGAATAGAGGAGAAGAAGAAAAAATAGAATTTTTTTTCTATTTTTTCTTCTTCTCCTCTATTCCTTTCTTCTTCTCCTCTTTTTTTATTCTTCTTCTTCCTTCTTCCTTCTTCCTCTGTTCTTCCTTTTCCTTAATTATTTTCCTTTCTCGTCGTTGTCACGTCGTTGTCGATATAACCCCCTCGAGATAACTTCGACATGAGGGACGGTCGATATAAATACCCCCCCTCGTCCCTCTCGCTCGACCAAAACTCTCGAGGACACCCAAACCCTAGAGAGAAAACGACGTTGGTCTCCTACCCCCTCCCGCCACGCCCCTACCCGACAAATTAACTCTCTGGAAGCGTTGTTGTGTCGAGGCGACCCCAAACCTTAGAGAAGCAGCGTCGAGGCCACTAACATGATTCCTTATTGTGATTAGCTGGCTAGTTCTACGTTTGCCACTAATATATATATATATATATACATATATATATATATATATATCCATCTGTACCATATATAAACATGTTGTAAATATTTGCAGAAACTATGGAGCACTGCCGAGACGAAGAAACAGAAGCGATATTGAGGGACATAATCGCAAATGGAAGGGATGAAGTTGCGTCATTTCTCCTCGACACCGTTGGTCAGCTGGAAGAACGGGGTGAAGAAGAGGGCTATGTTCATGATGGCTTCGGCCCATTAATGCCGGTACAAGAACAGGACTATGTTCATGATGGCTCCGGTGACACAATGGAGGAACAAGAAGGAGACCGTGCTGACTGCTCCGGTGACCGAACCGAGCCCGGCCAGGTATATATATATTAGTTAAGCCGTGCTGACTAGTTAATTGATGCTTCCATTGTTTTGGTATATGTACACATATTAATTACTCTCGTCTTTCTTCCTTATAATTTCTAGCCCTCCGGATCGAGCACAACTTCGGTAAGGAGACGAGGCCCGAAGAAAAAGTTGAGCTCGGATGAAAAGTTTGAGATCATAGAAATCGCGCCCGACGGCGAACCGATTGAACCCATCCGGACAAGGAAGGCATTTTCTTCTCAGTGCGGGGTTCTTGTTAGGGAGAAGATCCCGATCAGCATCCAGCAATGGTATAAGCCTAAGGAGGAAGACCCTGAGGTGTCTTATGTCAATGATATGCAGAAAGAATATCTTTGGACTGAGCTGAAGGCAAATTTCACCCTACCGCCAGAGGAGGATCCGGAGAAGCCAGTTAAAGAGGAATTAATCAAGTCTTGTGCTCTTAAGAAGATGGCAACCCTAATGAGGAGGTGGAGGAAAGAGCTGAACCAGTTTGTCAAAAATAAAAAGACACCAGAATTCATCGGCAAATATGAGAAGATCAAAGATCACTGGCCCGCATTTGTGGCCCACAAGACATCGGAAAAGAGTAAGAAGATGTCGGAGACAAACAAGAAAAATGCTGCGAAGAAGACGCTTCACCATCGCACGGGGTCAGGTGGCTACCTGCAAGCCCGGCCTAAGTGGTCCAAGGCTGAGAATGATCTGCTTGAAAAAGGGATCGAACCAGAGACAATGAGATGGCCAGACCGTTGCCGGACTTGGTTCTTCGGGTCTGGCGGAACCTTGGACCCTGTAACAGGGTTTTGCCAGTGGACGGACGAGCAACTGGAAATACCAGTCAAGAACCTTCGACACTATATCGATGCAGCGCAGCGAGGGACGTTCCTTCCAAACAGGGAGAAGGACGAGCTCACAATGGCCCTTGGGAATCCTGAGCACCCTGGACGGACACGAGGCACGCCAGGCTCCATTCCGTGGAAGGTTGGTTTTCCGGACGCAGGGGGTTACAAAACCCACGAGAGGAGGAAGAAACTGGAGCAGGACCAACTGCAGGCGCTGCACGAAAGGGTAATGGGGCTAGAGGATCGAGAAGAGGAACGAGAAGCAGCAGATCGCAGCAAACGACCTGCCGAAGCTTCCCCCGAAGCTACCCCGCCATCTCAGCGGAGAAGCAGCGTGGCTTCCACCGAGCTGCTTCAGCCGGAGCATGTCTTGACGGCTCCTGCCAGCTATCCCGTGGATGGTATCACGGAGTCTCAAAATTGCCACATGATGGCGCGATGGATGAATTTGAAGGTCAAGGCGGCTGTTGGCCAAGTTTATCCTAGTGGACCCGGCACAACTTATCACTGCCAGCCGATTCCAAAAGGATATGCTAAGGTGATGGTGGATGAAATAACGGAGGGATTTGAGGACCTCGTGCTTGACCACCCTACCGGTGAAGGGGAGACTAGGCTGGGTTCTGCTCTGAAGACTCCATGCCTATGGAAGAAGGAGCTCATCAACCTTCTGAACTGGACGCCTCCGCCTCCTCCTCCTGCTCCGGCGAGTCAGGGCACTCCGCCTCCTCCACCGCCTCCTCCTCCGGCGAGTGACGATCAGGGCACGCGTGGCGGCACTCCGCCTCCTTCTCCGGCGCATGGCGGCACTCCGCCTCCTTCTCCGCCTGCGCCGGCGCTCCCGAGCAGCCAGCAGCATCCTCCTTCTCCGCCTCGCCAGCAAGGGCGGAAGAGACCCGCCGCCGCCCCGGCTGCTCCGGCGCGTCGTACTCCTTCTCCTCCGCCTCGTAAGCAAGCACGAAAGAAGACAGACGCCGCAGCCGCTCCGTCTGCTCCGGCGTCTAGCAGCACAACCAGAGGCGGGAGGCAATACAAATACGGTCCATCATCTCTCAAGCCTCTAGAGAAGTTACCGTACGAGAGGTCCGAGGAGGAAAACGATATGATTGTGCGGACCCACGTGAAGGAGTTCTTTGAAGGGGTGAAAGCAAAGAGACATCCACCTCCGGAGGAGAAGGTAGATCCGGTGAAAGCAAAGCGCACTATCGATGCCCTGAGGAAACCACCAAAGTCTCCGCCGAGAACCAACTATGAGCGCATTACTGAACAGACATATCTCCAAGCCCAGCGGTCGGGAACTACTGTCAGTGCTAAAAGGTCAAAAGAACGAGCAAAGGGGAAAAAGCCCAGCTCAGCGAACAAGCACAACAATCGTGCCCCCTGCTCAATGTGTCTAATGCTCCGGGGACGGTGGCCGGTTATGGCAATCTTGACGATTACCTGCCTGACGATGCACTTCCTGATTTCTTGGAGGTGGACGAACACAGATATGAGTACGGGAAGCCTCTCGTCAAAGATGAAAAATCTCTGACAACAATGATGCGAAGATTCCATAATTGGTACATGGAAACCTGCAGAGAGTCTGAGGGTAAGAATGCTTTGTATCTGCATATTAAAGAGGAGCACGATCTCGTTGCAAATGATCTGTTGACTGTTCCATTTGATGAGTTCTTCGCGTTCTTCAATCAAAAGGCCCTCGATAAACTAATGGTCTTTTGCTACTGTCTGTAAGTACTATTTCTGTCATTAAGTCTCTATATATAGCTCGGCTCTTTCATTTCATGTATTTATAATTAATTATCCTCAATATATTATGCAGATTGAAGATCGTCGAGTGCAAAAAACAAGAAATTTATGATATTGGGTTCATTAACACAAATATCATAGATGAATTTCTGGTTAAAAAGGACATCAAAGAGGCCGAGGACAACGTGCTACAATCATTGATAAAAAATCAAAACAAAGATACCATACTCTTTCCTTACAACGGCAAGTGAGTGTTACTGTCGTGTGCATATTCGGTTTCCCTTATTACTCGAGCGAGGTTATAGTAATGTAATTGATGAGTTATGCATGCGTGCGCAGGTACCACTATATTCTTCTGGAGATTAAGCTTGAGCGTGGACTAGTAACCGTCTTAGACTCGAGACGGAAAGATCCCAAATCCTATGCGGACATGACTGAAATGCTCAGCAAGTAAGTTCAATCGATCATTATCGCACCATATCGGCAACTTTTTGTTCATTTCCTGATATCTCAAGTAATAATAATTATTTTCTTTGTCTTGCAGGGTTTGGAAACAGTTCACCGCAGAAGCTCCGGGACTGCCGAAGGAGCTGCGATATACATACCCGAAAGTAAGTACTAATGGCTAGCTAGTTGCGCGCATCTCCCGTTGATTCTATAGCTATACTTTCATCAATGCCATTTATAATGCTTCATTATCAGTTTGATTGACCTCTATTTCTCGTAAAGTGCTTGTGGCAGGAAGAAGGGAATGATTTCTGTGGATACTACGTGTGCGAGTTCATCCACAACGCGACTTTGAAAAACAAGCGGGGCTACTCTCAAAGACAATATGAAGTGCGTAAGCAATAATATTCACAATTTCATTTTATTACACCATCATTTCTGTTGAGTTTCATTCATATATATGTATTAATTAACCCCCTTCTTCAAATTAGACGTGGCAGATGCGGAATGAACTCCTAGAACCAGATCGCATGAAAGCAACTCAAGAGGAATTGGCGGGATTCTTTCTTGACCACGTCATCAATAAAGCCGGAGAATACCATGTGGAAATTGATTTCAATTGCTAGGGGATTGTAATTATAAGAGGTCTTATACATATTGTACATGCATGTATGTAGCCAGTAGCGTCAGATACTTGTTGTTCGACCAATCTCTCGGAGAAGGAGAGAGGTCGATCGATCACTTCTCTCGGTATGCATGAACTTCTGTACTGAATGGTTCTCTCGATCACTTATGTATATATAGTACGTAGAGTCGACCAAGCACGGACGTAAGAGAGGACACTTCTCTCTATTAATTAGCTAGCTAACACAATATATGAAACACGTAAATTAACCCCCCAAAACCCCCAATCCCCCCTCCTTTCAAAAAAATAACAAAACCCCCAACCAATGGAATGCTGACGCGTGGATGCTTTTTGGTCCCGGTTGGTGCCACCAACCGGGACAAAAGGACCCCTGACTGGGCTCGGCGCACAGGGCCACGTGGAGGCACATTGGTCCCGGTTCTTGTTTGAACCGGGACTAATGGGTGGAGGTATTAGTAACGGTCCATTAGTCCCGGGACTATTAGGTGTTTTTCTACTAGTGTTGCTTCTCTTCTCGCTCTTATTTGCGTATGTTAGCCACCATATCATGCTTAGTCGCTGCTGCAACATCACAACTTATCCTTTCCATACCCATTAAGCTTTGCTAGTCTTGATACCCATGGTTATGGGATTGCTGACTCCTCGTGGCTCACAGATTACTACAACAACAGTTGCAGGTACAGGTTGTGCGATGATTTTGACGCGAGAGCGATGTTACTTGTTTTGGAGTTCTTCTTCTGCTTCTTCTTTGATCAGGGGATAGGTTCCAGGCCGGCAGCCTGGGCTAGTAGGGTGGATGTCATTTGAGTTTCTATTTGTGTTTCATCCATAGTCGGATGGTGCTCTTATGTAAGATGATGTTGTATTCGTGTGGCATTGTATGCCTTATGTATGTATCCCTATCTATTATTGAATGTTGATGTAATGATATCCACCTTGCAAAAGCGTCTTCAAGATGCGCTTCTATCCTTGGTGGAACCTCCGAGTTCCTTTAGGATAGGGTCGCATCTTGGGTGTGACAATGTTGGACAAGCCGGCTTGTACGTGGTTGAAAATCTTGCCCGATAACTCCATTGGATCATGGGCAGAGTTGAAAAGGCGTTTTATTCAGAATTTTAAAGACACATGCAAGCAGCCTATGTCAATTCTGGATTTGGATTGTTGCATCCAAGGTGAAAGTGAGTCTACAACCAATTGGGTGCGTCAGATTTCACCTGTTATACACTCTTCGGATAGTATCAACGCCGGTTCAGCAGTCATATGTTGGAGAAGAATTGTCGCTTCCTTCCCCTTAAGTAGAAATTGGGGTGGCTTAAGCGTAATTGCAATGATATGGGGGAGCTCATGGCGGCGCTTGTCAAGTATGTCGACTCTGATAGCACTAAAGATCCTGAGTCTGATGATGAGAAGACCGGGAGGGGGAAGAAGAGTGGCAGTGCAAAGGGACAACATAACACGGCGGGTCAAGGTGGTAATGGTAACTGTAAGGCGGACGACGGTTTGGACTTTGTGGCCAACGCCAACACATAGATCAATAACCAACGTCATAAGGGGAAACCGCAAGCGCCCCGGTTTGGAGGGTCGAAGTTTAACCTTGAAGCTATGTTGAATCAACCTTGTCTGAAGTACAGAACCCAGGATAAGCCGGCCGGTCATTTTGTGGAAGAATTGCTTCATCATGAGGGGGTACAGGAATTCTATTTTTTCTCAGAATAATCATGGTCCGCCTGGCGGTCCAGGTTCCGGTTCTCATGGACCTGGTTTTGGGGGTGGCAACTCGAGCTCTGGCTTTCAAGGCCAGGGGAATCATGGTGGTTTTAATCAGCAATCTGGCCAGGGGAATCAGCAGCAGCAGTCCGGCTATCAGAGTCATCCAAAGCAATTGAATGGTGGTCAATATCATGTGTTTACCACAAGCCTATGCAAGCGAGATCAGAAAATCCAAAAGTTGAACCGGCGGTGCCTCATTATTTGAGGTGGTCTGAGCGGCCTATTGTGTGGAGCCGTGAGGATCACCCGCCCCAGGTTGACAATCCAGGTTAGTTGGCATTGGTGGTTGCTCCACAAGTTGGAGGATACAAGCTTACAAAGGTGCTCATGGATGGGGGCAGCAGCATCAACATCCTTTACTATGAAACCTTTTGTAGTATGAATTTGACTGACAAAGATCTTAAGCTGTCCTCTACTGTTTTCCATGGAGCGGTGCCTGGTAAGTCGGCGTATCCAGTGGGTAAGATAACACTGGATGTTGCTTTTGGAGATGACAATGATTCCAGAGCTGAGAAGTTGACCTTTGAGGTGGTGAAAATCAGGAGCCCGTATCATGCTTTGTTCGGGCGGCCGACTTACACCAAGTTTATGGCACGGTCGTGTTATGTTTAAGATGCCGGGTCATAAGGGCACCATTACTGTGCATGGTAATAGAAGGATTGCCCTGGATTGTGAAGAGAGTGATGCTGCTTATGCTGAGTCGGCCTGTGCTACTGAGGAGTTGATGTTTTATAAGGACAATATTGACCCGGCTGATATGACTTCCCTGAAAAAGCCAACCACAGAGAATGTTGCAAATTTGGTTAGAGTACTGAGCAAGTAGGCCACCATCTAATTTCAAAGATAGTGTATGTGAACTTAATGCCTTATGTAGGGAAGATGATTAATATTGTAGCGCTTCTTTAGTTCAAACTGCATTGTTCCATTGTTGTAGATCTGCTTACAATAATTTGTTCAGTTGGGCTCATTTCTTCAACCAAAAAATTGCGCCCCCTGTTGACCTGTGTTCCATGGAAGAAATTTTGGAATGTATAACATTGACCTTTAGAATAGCAGTACTACCATGCTTTCTACTAAATATATTTGTTAATTACATCATTGTTTTATTCAGCTGCATTCTTGGCTTCAGCTTCTTGAACAACCTATAATTGACGGGAGCATGTAAAAAGTTGTGGATTTTTTTGTTCAATCGCTGCGACTATGCGATGGTGATGACGTTCTTCCTATCTATGTTGGAGATGACAAGATTGACGAAGATGCATTCAAGGTAAGCTATGAACCACTATGAGCACAAGGGGCGCCAGGGGAGCTAGGTGCAGCAGTTATGTCGCATGGAAGCAAAAAGGCATCCAGATTTCTTCAACAATCATCCCACAGGGCAACCATGTACCATCTATCCATGCAGTGCAAACCACTAATTTTTTTACCTTTTTCTAAAAAAAGTCACAATTATGTCTGACTTACTATACACTGTACTTCCATGCTCCAGCATTCATAACATCAACAAGATAAGCCACAATTTATTTGAGAAAATATCTTGCTTTATCGATCAAGGATAATTAATAGTGAGTGTCTCTCGAATACAATTCAGGTCACTAGACGCAGCACATCAAAGCTATACACGTGAAAGTACCTCTCTTGTTATGAACAGTAAAAAATAGATAAAATAAAAAAAATCTGAAATTATTTTGTGAAATAATTTCACAAATGTTTGAAGCATGCAAAATTTCATCGCGAAATCACATTTGTGGAAGGCCTGGCAAAAAAAAATCAGAGCTCCAAAATGCTTTTGTAAGTAACATTTTCAGAGTATCGATTTTGTTTTTTCTTTACCACGCCTGCCACCAATGTGATTTTGCGATGAAATTTTGCATGCACAACAAACATTTGTGAAAGTATGCCACAAAATAATTTCAGAAATTTTGCTCTCCCACGGGCTGAGAAATAAAATATAGAGAGGCTTTCCCTCAAAAGAAAAACTATACTTGCCCATGGGCGCGGCGGCCTCTGCCTGCTAGTCTAGTATTATGTTGATCCGCAATCCCTTATAGTGAAGCCATAGTCAAACATGACACCAACAGGCAGAGCTAACGAATTGAAGGAAACAAGCCATTAACAAAGTCCCATAAGGCCAGAAGGCCAAGTGAAGAAGAGCAATAAAAAGTGGACTTGCACATTCTATATGAAGTCATGTACCACAATGTACCACTTAGGCTATGTCTAAAATCACTACAAGTCACTTCCACAGTTCCACCTTGATGGAGACGCCCTTGCTCCAGCATATAGAGTTTGTCGTGAATTTAAAACACACCCTTTTAATTTGGTCCCTCAGCTGTTGAAGCTACTTCCATTTCTGCAGAAATACAACAAGAATTCAGAAATAAATAAATAAATAAAAGCAGCTTAGCATCGACTAAGGACCAACAGGACTAACTATCCAAAACATTAATACTAACCTATTACTAGCAGCAGCCTGCTACACATGCAAAAAATCATTAAGAGAAGGCAAACTTGCTCCGGAGGGGAAATAAACCCCCGTTTCTTGAGCATAAATATCACCGTAAAAAATATTCGATGAGAAGCCATCCGTCTATATTCTTTGAAAATGTAAGCGCTAACTGAAAAACCAAGGCGGAATACCTGGAATGTAGAAGCTCATGTAGGGGCAGACTCTCCTAAATTCATCGAGCACCTTGGTGACTCGGCCTGACTTGAGTTCAATCATGTAGACGCAAGCAATGGTGCCAACAAAAATGGCGTCGGTGCCCTCCGCAAAGCCGACCACAGATACAACGGGAATCCAACTATAGTATTTGATTCCGTTAATTGAGTGTGAGAGGGCGTCTTCAGAAAGCAGCGTCTTGAGATCGATTACCCTGCGTTGCGTCCATGTCTCTGCCCCCTCGGCGCCAGAGCCAGTCTCCCTTGCCCACAGGGTTATGATGGTGTTATCCACAGCGGCGAATCCCAGGCCACCGTCCTCCATTGTCACGAGCCTTCCATCACACTCGGCCAGCGCCTCCAACACGGACAAGCGGGCTGTAGTAAGTTGGTACTCGATGGTGTAATCCAAGAAGCCGCGGAAGTAGAGCGCGTCCCCCACATGGACGCTAGCTGCAAAGTGGGCATTGGCCCCGGGGTGATGAAGAGAGGTGATCTCGTTCCACGCGCCAGTCTCCGAGGAGTAGAGGCGGGCGGAGGTCACCCCCTTCCCCTTGTCGGTGGATAGGAAGGCCACGCGGAAGGGCCCACCCTCGCAGCCGCAGTGGTCGCAGCCTTCCGCGGCACAGAGCACCGCCGCTGCGTAGTCGACGTAGTCCTCCGGCTCCGGCGAGGGCTGGGGAACCCGGCGTTGGTCGTCCGTCATGGGTTCCCAGACGACGAGGTCCAAGGTCCCCTTGATCTGCGCGTTTGTGGTGGCGAAGAGGGCCCGGCCGTGGCGGCAGTCGACAACCAACCAACATGGAAGGACGGGATCGACAACGCGAAAGACGGAGGTTGGGACGAATCGGGAATAGTAAGGTTCACCACCTTGCAGGATTTGGAGGATGCCCAGCAGGTGAGGTCTCCGGTGGAACTCGCGGTAGCGGCGGCGGAAGGTGGGACCAGCGACGAGGCGACGCCAGGGTTTGCAGACGAGCGACGCGCGCACGAGGCACGCGGGATCTTCCGGCGGGAGGCGGAGAAGGATTTGCTCTACGAGGTCTTCCATTAGCGACGACGCCGACATGGTCGCAGATGCGCTTGTGGCGCGATGCATGGGAGTAATTGACAAAAAACTACCACATTTCACGTATCCGTTCTACACAACTATCACATTTTAAAAACTGACCAAAAACTTCAGATTAATACTAATTTCGTGACAAAAAACTACCAGGTCGAGTTGAAGACCAATTTAACCGTTTTAAACCCCTTTCTGACAGAGCTAGCCCACCTGTCGGGACGGCTGCCGCGCTAACAGCTAACGGCGCTCGCCTGCTCCAGGATGTCTTCCCACCTCGTTTCCATGCGGGTAGCCACCGCCGCCATTGTTGCCGGAGCTCGTCGTTGCTCTTAGGCGCCGCCGCTGCTGCTCTATCTGCTGTCGTTGCTACCTGTCGCTACCACCGTTGTCCCCGCTGCTGGCCTCTGCTGCCTGCGCCGACGAGCCCCTGGCCTCCCCTATCTGCTGCCGCGCAGCTCCTGCTCGCGCCCCCTGCTGGCTTGCTGCTGCTGCGGCTTGCCGGCCCCGCCGCCGCAGACCGCCCGTGCCGTCCGCTGGCCTGCGTGCCTCGCCCCAGCCCCGCCGCTGCTCGGCTCCCGCCTCTGCCTCCGCCGCGTGAACCCTCCCCGACCCGCTCTCACGGCTCGCCCCGCCTCCTCCTCCCAGCGCCGCACCGCCCCCTGCAGCCCACACACGGTCGCGCCCGGTGGCTGGCCAGGCCCGCATCTACCATCGAGCAGTAGCTCGCGACACCGACATCGATGTCGCCGCGAAGGCTGCCGCCATTGCCGCCGTGCAGTGCGAGGCAGAGCCACCACTGGTTCACCCGACGCTCGTGCCGGGGTCCGACGTGGTGTAAAGCGAGCAGGCGGCCGGAGCTCCCCTGCTTTCATCTCATGCACAAGAGGTGTTTGTTGAAATGCCAAAGAGAGAGAGGAGGGGAGGAAGAAGAAGGTTGATGATGACGTGTGGGTCCCATCTGTCATAACTGTTAACTTGACGGTCAAAATAAACGGAGTTGACTTTGTTGCCGGTCCCACATGTCATAAACAGGTTTAAAATCATAAAAACGGTCATCAAGTCAACTTGGTAGTTTTTTGTCACAAAAGTAGTACTAATCTGGAGTTTTCGGTCAGTTTTCAAAATGTGATAATTCTGTGGGACGGATACGTAAAATGTGGTAGTTTTTTGTCAATTACTCGATGCATAGAGGCGAGGGTTTTCGGTAGTCTCCAGGTGGGTCTCCCAGCCATTAATTGCCCATGGCTGCAACAGGGTAAAAATATTTTATACGTAATAATCATCATAATTTACCATCCATTTTGTCGTCAATTGATTATATACCAAAATAGCAATAGAATCCGTATTGTTTTCTAACCAAAATCAATACTCAGTTAGAGTACTTACCAACGAAAAACATGATGGTGTAGGCCTTGGCACACCTCGCAAGGCGTTGAGATTCTAAAGGACTTTAGAGCGTCTACAATGAGAGCCCACATACCCGCCCCAAACGCCCAGACAGCTTGCCCGACCACTGCGCGGACAGAAAACAACCATATAATCGGACCTGATAAATTTGATTTAAATACATGAATTGAACAGCGCCACTTATACCCGGCCCATATCCGGGGCGGATATGAGGACATCCGGACATGCTTGCCACACAACTGCGACAAGCCGGACCCATCCTAAATCCTCTGAAAATTGATTAGTTTTCTATATAATGATGAAAACAAAAGTGTTGTGCACACGACAAATAGCTGACTATTGCACTAAGGCCTATCTAGTTGCGTGCTGCAGTATGTTGTCATGCATGGATGGCCTGAGTTAATCGTCGTGTAAAAATCGTGTGCATAGCAGTGCCCAAATAAAAATCTCTTCTCTGGAAGCACCTGTCAAGTGATGCGCTCAGCTGCTGTCACGTGCCGTGCTCTGGCCGCAACTTTGGGATTGCGTTTTTTTTGGACATGTTTTCAGTATTTTTTCAGCTTTGGCTTAGTTTTCCTTAGGTTTTGGTGATTTTTTTGGGAAGCTGTGCTTTCGCGTAAAAATCGCTTCTCTTCATCAAGAAGCACACCTATGCTTCTCGAAAAGAGAAAAACATACCACTTCCATCTGTATAGGGCCTAACACTACTAGGAAAAATCCTAGTAGTAGCGCGGGTTTTGAGGCTAGCAGCAGCGCGGTCAGCCGCGCTACTACTACGTCGCTACAGCTAACTGTTAGTAGTAGCACGGTCGGTACCCGCGCTACTACTGTTGACTATATCAGCTGCGCTTTTCTGGAACACGCTACTATTAGTTAGCTGCAGCGGTTTCCTAGCCCCTCGCTACTGCTATATCTTTCATCATTTTCCCCGCTTCCTACCCCGTTTCGGTCCACATACTAGGTACTACTCGATATCAATTTCATAAAGCATTATAGGTACTAGGTAGTACTCCCTCCGTTCCAAATTACTCGTCGTGGTTCAAACCACGACGAATAATTTGGAACGGAGGGAGTACTAGATAACAATTTCATATATAGTCAACATGCATCATCAAGCAGTACTAGGTGATATCGACCATGATCATCATATGTAGTTCTAGATGATATCGACGACAATCTATTGGGGAACGTTGCATAAAATAAAATATTTCCTACGTTCACCAAGATCAATCTATGAGTTCATCTAGCAACGAGAGAGGGGAGTGCATCTACATACCCTTGTAGATAGCGAGCGGAAGCGTTCAAGAGAACGAGGTTGAGGGAGTCGTACTCGTCGTGATCCAAATCACCGGAGATCCTAGCACCGAACGGATGGCACCTCCGCGTTCAACACACGTACGGTCAGCGTGACGTCTCCTCCTTCTTGATCCAGCAAGGGGGAAGGAGAGGTTGAAGAAGATCCAGCAGCACGACGGCGTGGTGGTGGATGCAGCAGGGATCCCGGCAGGGCTTCGCCAAGCGTCTGCGGGAGGGAGAGGTGTAGCAAGGGGGAAGGGAGGCGCCAAGTGCAAGGGTGTGGCTGCCCTCCCTCCCCCCCCTCTATATATAGGGTCCCCAGGTGTAACGCCCCAGATGTAACTTTCCCTATTTGTACTCCAACTCTTGCCGTTTCCGGTGTCAAGTTATATTTATTTCTCGGGTTCGGGTCTTTGTCTCCGTGTGTTGTTTTCGTTTTCATGCATCTCATACCATGTCATCATGTGCATTGCATTTGCATACGTGCTCATCTCATGCATTCGAGCATTTTCCCCGTTGTCCGTTTTGCATTCCGGCGCTTCGTTCTCCTCCGGTGGTCATTTCTAGCTTTCTTTCGTGTTTGGGAATTAAACATTTCCGGATTGGACCGAGACTTGCCAAGCGGCCTTGGTTTACTACCGGTAGACCACCTGTCAAGTTTCGTACCTTTTGGACTTCGTTTGATACTCCAACGGTTAACCGAGGGACCGAAAAGGCCTCGTGTGTGTTGCAGCCCAACACCCCTCAAATTTGTTCCAAAACCCACCAAACTCTGCTCCATGTCCTAGATCGTTCGATCACGATCGCGTGGGCGAAAACCGCACCTCATTTGGACTCTCCTAGCTCCACTTATGCCTATATATACACCCCCCTTTCGGATCTCAGATTCCTCCCCGTCCTCCTCCGAAAAAAAAAACAGATCAACCCCCGCCACCGACGGACGTGTCCGGATCGGACCGGACAACGTCCGCCGCCGCCTCCCGTCCAGTCCGCGCGCGCCACGTGGGCCGCGCCCACATCGCCGCCGCCGGGCCCGCCTGGCCTGCGCCCGGCCCCCGCGCGCCGCCTCCTGGGCCCGAGCGCCCCTGCGCCTCTTCGCCTCCAGCGCCGCCGCCCCTTCCGGCTCCGGCGGCCGGAGCAGCCGCCGCCGCCGCGCCGCATCTCCGCCGCCGGCGCGCGCCCCCGTCCGAGCCGGCCGCCGCCACGCCTCGCCGACCCCGCCGCCGCTCCCCTCCGTCCTCGGCGCCCGTGCCCGCCGCCTCGCCCTCGCCGGACCGCTGCTTCCTCTGCCTCCGGTGAAGCTCCAGCGTGAACAGTGCCCAAGTCCGGCGACCTCGAAGTCCGTGCCCGCGGGATCCCGATCTGGATCCAGATCTGATTTTCGAGCGGTTGATTTTTTCTTCGAACCCTAGCTCATGATGCTTACTTTGACTGCTCATATCTCTGCATCTGTAGCTCCGTTTTAGGCATATGATATATCAAAATCTTCGCCTCGACATGTGCATCAGTTCATTCCATTGCATCATTTGTATTTGAGGTCGTCTTGTTGCCCAAAATGCTGTTAGAAGTAGGCTTCGTGAGTAGATTGCAGATCCGTTAGTTCATCTTGCACTTTTGTCATTTTTGCTATGTTTAATTCGTGCATGATATGCCTATGCCCCTTTGGGATGAATTGTTAAGCATTTTGTCTTCTTTCCAGAGGTGCCACCCATGCATTTTTAGGATGTGTGTGTTGTCTTGTGCAAGCTTGCGAAGGGAGGTACCTGAGATTGCTGATTTCAGGGACTTAGTGATTTTCACTAAGTCTGGGATATTTTAGTTCATGATGCTATATGTCCAGCTTGTTTCCTAGTGGTCCGTGCCTCTTTTGAGGATGATCAGTAAGGGAGTTTTGATATTTATGTTATGCTCTATCCATCCATGTCTTTGTTTGCATATGTGGAGTGCTCTAGGTTGACTCAATCGAGCTCAACTTTTGCTTCGTTGTTAATCTGGGCAGATCGTCAACTCGTTTGCGATTTCGCCGGTGCTATTGTTAGTGATCCATGCATGCTATGCCTTTGTTCTTGCCATGTGTAGCTAGCATATTGTGCCTTCTTGCTGGCTATATGCTTTCCTTGCCATGACTTGCACCGTAGTGAGTGCATCGAGCTCGTTTACATGCCTTCGCGAGTTAAATTTCTGCATGTCTCAGTTTTCACTAAGTCTGAAAACTGATTGTGTTTTAGCTATGTTCGTGTGCCCGTTAATATATTTTGTGATCTCTTTTGGCCCCAGGTCACTTTGGGTGTTTTGTTAAGCTTGTTGAGTAGCTCCATGCCATGTTCTTACTTGTCATGTTCAGGTCATCTATCATGTTGTTTTGCTGCTCCGAAGAGAGCATCGTGATCTGAAATTTCAGGCTAGTGTTAATTTCACTAAGTCTGGAATCTGTTTTGCATATTCATTTTTGCCATGCTTGTTTGAACCTCTTAATGGATGAATTTGCCTATGGCTCAGTGCTAGTGTTTTGTTAACCATCTTGTGTACATCACTGCCATGTATTTTGTTTTCATGTTTGGTGGCTGTAGCATGTTCATTTCGTTGCATTTAGGAGCCTACTTGCTGTATATCGCAGATCGGTTCGTTTCGTAAAACGCTCGCCATTTCCAAACCGTAGCTCCGATTCCAATGATCTTTATATCGTTTTCAAGCGATTTCATCCCCTCTATCCAGTGGCACACTTGGTTTTCCAAGTTGATGCCAGGTTCATGCATTTCCTGTCATATCTTGCATTTTGCATCCCGCATCGCATCCCGCATAGCATATCGTCATTTCATCATATTGCTTGGTCTTGCCCGTGGTTGATTGTATCCTTGTTGCTTGTTTGTCTTGTTGGGTAGAGCCGGGAGACGAGTTCGCTACCGAGGAGCCCGTTGAGTTTGCTTGTGAGGATCCAGTCAACTCTGACAACTGTGCAGGCAAGATGATCATACCCTCGAAATCACTACTATCTTTGCTATGCTAGTTTGCTCGCTCTTTTGCTTTGCCACTGCTACGATGCCTACCTTTTGCTTGTCAGCCTCCCAATTGCCATGTTGAACCTCTAACCCACCATTGTCCTAGCAAACCGTTGATTGGCTATGTTACCGCTTTGCTCAGCCCTTCTTATAGCGTTGTTAGTTGCAGGTGAAGATTGGAGCCGTTCCTTGTTGGAACATTTATTTTACTTGTTGGGATATCATTATATTGCTATGTTGTCTTAATGCATCTATATACTTGGTAAAGGGTGGAAGGCTCGGCCTCTCGCCTAGTGTTTTGTTCCACTCTTGCCGCCCTAGTTTCCGTCATATCGGTGTTATGTTCCCGGATTGTTGCGTCCCTTACGCGGTTGGGTTATAATGGGAACCCCTTGATATTTCGTCTTGATTAAAGCTTGTCCAGCAATGCCCAACCTTGGTTTTACCATTTGCCACCTAGCCTTTTCTTTCCTTGGGTTCTGCAGACTCAAAGGTCATCTTATTTTCCCCCCCCCCCCCCGGGCCAGTGCTCCTCTGAGTGTTGGTCCACCTGTCAGCTACCGGTGGCCACCAGGGGCAACTCTGGGCTGGCCTACCCGTACCTAGGACAATCTGAGTGTGCCCTGAGAAAGAGATATGTGCAGCTCCTATCGGGATTTGTCGGCACATTCGGGCGGTGTTGCTGGTCTTGTTTTAACCTGTCGAAGTGTCTTGAGTTACCGAGATACCGAGTCTGATCGGAACGTCTTGGGAGGAGGTCTATTCCTTCGTTGACCGTGAGAGCTTGTCATGGGCTAAGTTGGGACTCCCCTGCAGGGATTGAACTTTCGAAAGCCGTGCCCGCGGTTATGGGCAGATGGGAATTTGTTAATGTCCGGTTGTAGATTACTTGAACTAAACTTAATTAAAATGAATCAACCGAGTGTGTTACCGTGATGGCCCCTTCTCGGCGGAGTCCGGGAAGTGGACACGGTGTTGGAGTTATGCTTGCGCAGGATGTTCCTTTAGCTTCTCGCTCGTGCTTCGCCTTCTCTTCTCGCTCTCTTTTGCGTATAAGTTAGCCACCACATATGCTAGTCGCTTGCTGCAGCTCCACATATATTTGCCTTATCCATTCCTATGAGCTTAAATAGTTTTGATCGCGAGGGTGCGAGATTGCTGAGTCCCTGTGGCTCACAGATACTATAACTCCAGATGCAGGTCCAGGTGATTTCGCTCCAGGTGACGAGTACGAGCTCAAGTGGGAGTTCGACGAGGACTCTCAGCGTTATTATGTTTCCTTTCCCGATGATCAGTAGTGGTGCCTAGTTGGGGATCGATTCAGGGCCTTGTCGCACGTTGGGTTCTTTTCTATTTTGGCGCCGTAGTCGGGCCATGAGTGTTTGTTTGATGGATGTTATTTATGTACTCTGATGTGACGTGGCGAGTGTAAGCCAACTATGTTATCTCCCCCTTTTATTATGTATTACATGGGATGTTGTAATGATTGCCTGACTTGCGACATTGCTTTCAATGCGGTTATGTCTCTAAGTCGTGCCTCGACACGTGGGAGCTATAGCCGCATCGAGGGCGTTACAAGTTGGTAATCAGAGCCTTCCCCGACCTTAGGAGCCCCCATTGCTTGATCGTTTTTAGCAGCCGAGTTGTGTCTAGAAAAAAAATGTTTTGAGTCCTTAGGAATTATATATCGGAGAGCTTAGGAATTCTTTTTACTTCCCAGCCTCCTCATCGCTCTGGTAAGGCATCCTGACGTAGAGTTTTGACTCTTCTCTTCTCAAATTTCACAATTTTTTTAGGATCACGCGAGTATTTTGGATTTGTTCCGATGGTTTTGTGACGAGAACATTGTTCTTGGTGCCTCCTGTCTTTAGGGGTTGTGGCAGTGTCCCGGGGAGTTGAGCTCCGAGGTGTTGTCGTCACAATTTTATCGTTGCAATTCTGGTATACTTGAGATATGTGCGCGACATCGGAAATCTCTTTTATGCAGTTCGTTGGTGAGATAACCTCGACGCCACCCAGTACTGGGGCGGGAGTTCGGGAGTATCGCCATAACTTGTATAACGGATGCTTTTCGAAGGTTGAGGTAGATGGTTTCCGAAGTTTTCTTGGTTATGTGTTGAAGGATGGATACAGCTGGATGTAGGATTTGCTAGTTTGGGTGAGATATTATGCTTCCCCTGTATCCCCAACACCTGATTGCATAACCGGAAAGGTTCGGGAGTTTCATAGGTGGGAAATTCTAGTAGCTCTAGTTCTTCTTCCACGGATATTGGTTTGAGATTGGGATTTCTTACCGATTATTCGTTCTTGATCCGTACCTTGTTGATTTATTTCTCTACCTTAATTCTACGTGGCTTCTCAATTTATGGATATGTGACCATTTGAAGAGGAATGCATTCGTTCATTTTGTTCGGATGTGAAGACTATATGTTGCAATTTTCATTCCGTTGGATTCAGCTTCTATATTGTTGTCTATCAATGTGCTAATGGTGGTCAACCTCTTCAGGATGGCTCCTCCAACGCGCACGACTCCGAATCCTGATCCGCCTCCACCTCCGCCTCCTCCGGAAGCATGGCAAGCTGTGATGGCCGCTACTAATGCAAATACACAGTTGATCATGCAAATCCTCCAAGAGCGGAATCAAGGCAGTCAAGGGAATCAAGGAAACAATCAGCACCATTTTGCTACACTGAACCAGTTCCTCGCAAATGGCCCAAAGACGTTCAGCGGTTGTGTTGAGGCTACCGATGCTGACGATTGGCTAGTGGATCTGGGCAAGCATTTTGAATGCAGCAACGTCAGGCCTGAAGATTTCGTCAAGTTCGCTTCTTTCCAGCTCAAAGATCAGGCTGCAGAGTGGTTCCAGCAGTACAAGGATTCCAGAGGTGGACGTGTTATCACTTGGGACGATTTCCGTCAAGATTTCCGCGCTCATCACATCCCTCAAAGTGTGGTTGAGAGTAAGCGTCAGGAATTCCGCAATCTGAAGCAAGGCTCTTTGTCTGTCTATGACTACAACAAGTTGTTCCAGAAGCTCGCCCGTTTTGCCAAGCAGGATGTTCCTGATGAGAAGAGCATGATCTATCAGTTCAGGGGTGGTCTTCGTGAGGAAATTCAGCTCGCTCTTGTCCTCTTTGAGCCGTTGAGATACGATGAGTTCTACAACATGGCACTAAAACAAGAGGCTGCTCAGTTGAGGTGTGATGCTTCCAGGAAGCGTGCCAGAGATGTTACTCCTTCTTCCTCTACTCAAGTGGCCAAGCAGCAGAAGTATTGGCTTCCTCCTCCTCCGTTCCGTCAGCCGTTTCAGCAGAAGAGCAAAGGTGGCAGTGGTTTCTCCCACCCACCCAACCCAGGTTTTCAGAACAAGTCTTCGTCTCAACCTCTCAGACCGAGTGCTCCGTATCACCGTCCGCTTTCAGAGGTCACGTGCAACAAGTGCCAACAGAAGGGTCACTATGCCAACAAGTGTACCAACCAGAGGCGTCTTCCTCCTCCTCCTCCCGTTAGATCGGCAAGTACAGCTGTGGTCAAGCATAACCCCAAGCACGCCAAGGTCAATTTGATGAATGCAGCTCAGGCAGAGGTCTCGTCAGATGTGATCATGGGTAACCTTCCTGTTAATGATACTCCTGCAAAAGTTCTTTTTGACACTGGTGCATCGCATTGCTTCATCTCGAGACCGTTTACAAATAGGCATGAATTGGTTTCACAAGTTTTGCCTAGTCCTTTAGCAGTTGTCTCTCCCGGTAAGCGCATGCAGGCTAACTCCATCGTTCCGGATGTTTCTATCACTCTGGGTGACTACAAGTTCTTGGCTTCTCCTACGGTTCTTGGCAACTCGGATATCGATCTTATTCTCGGGATGGACTGGCTCTCTAAGCATAAAGCTCAGCTTGATTGTGCAGCCAGGCAGATTCAACTGACTCATTCGTCTGAGGATGTCATTGTCTTTGCCGCTCGGGATAATACCATCCGGTTGTTTTCTCTCAATGAGAAGGGTGAATTGGATGCCATCTCTCAAATTCCTGTCGTTTGCGAATATCAAGACGTCTTTCCAGAAGAGCTCCCAGGAATGCCTCCGCACCGGCCAGTTGAATTCGTTATTGAACTTGAGCCTGGCACGGAACCTGTGTGCAAACGTCCTTACAAGCTCGGACCTGAAGAGTTGAAGGAGCTGAAGAAACAACTCGATGAGCAAGAAAGATTGGGTCTCATTCGGCCTAGTACTTCTCCGTGGGGTTGTGGTGTTCTTTTTGTGAAGAAGAAGGATGGATCGAGTCGACTTTGTGTTGATTACCGTCCAGTAAACAAGAAGACCATCAAGAACAAATACCCACTTCCCAACATCAATGAGCTGTTCGAACAACTCAAGGGTGCTCAAGTATTCTCCAAGCTCGATCTCCGTATGGGTTATCATCAGATTCGTATTCGTGAGCAAGATATTCCCAAGACGGCGTTCAGAACAAGCTTTGGTTCATATGAATACACCGTCATGTCTTTTGGCCTCGCCAACGCTCCTCCGACGTTCTCTCGCATGATGAACTTCATCTTCAGCCCCTACACCAATGACTTTGTTTTGGTCTATCTCGACGACATTCTGGTTTTCTCGAAGAACAAGGAAGATCATGCCAAGCACTTGCGTTTGGTTCTTGACAAGCTCAGGGAACATCAGTTCTACGCCAAGTTCTCCAAGTGTGAATTTTGGCTCGATGAGGTTCTTTATCTTGGTCATATCATCTCTGCCAAGGGCATTTCCGTGAATCCTGAGAAGGTGTCTGCAATTGTGAATTGGGAACCTCCTCAGAACGTAAAGCAACTCCGCAGTTTCCTCGGTCTCGCAAGCTATTGCAGAAGATTCGTTGAAAACTTTTCTAAGATCGCCAAGCCTCTCTCAAATCTTCTTCAGAAACACGTCAAGTACGTTTGGTCTCCGGAGTGTGATATTGCTTTCAACACTTTGAAAGAGAAATTGATCACTGCTCCAGTTCTGACTCCGCCTGATGAAACCAAGCCGTACGAGGTCTTTTGTGATGCCTCTCTCCAAGGTCTCGGTGCTGTACTGATGCAAGAGAAGAAAGTTGTCGCTTATACCTCTCGCCAGTTGAACCTAATGAGAAGAACTACCCCACTCATGATCTCGAGTTGGCGGCAGTTGTGCACGCTTTGTTGACTTGGAGACATCTTCTATTGGGAAGGAAAGTGGATATTTTCACTGATCACAAGAGTCTCAAGTACATCTTCACTCAGCCTAATCTCAACCTCAGGCAGACTCGATGGGTCGAAATGATTCAAGAGTACAATCCGAGTATCGAGTATACTCCAGGCAAGGCCAATGTGATTGCTGACGCTTTGAGCAGAAAAGCATATTGCAACAGTCTGATTCTCAAGCCTTATCAACCCGAGCTTTGTGAAGCTTTCCGCAAGCTGAATCTGCAAGTTGTTCCTCAAGGTTTCCTCGCCAACCTTCAAGTTTCTCCTACCTTGGAAGACCAGATTCGCCAAGCCCAGCTTCTTGATGATATGGTGAAGAAGGTGAAGATTGGTATTGCAAAGAGTCAGTCCAAGTACAAGTGTTACCGACTTGATGACAAGGACACTCTCTTCTTCGAGGATCGAATTGTTGTGCCCAAAGGTGAACTTCGTAAAGTGATCATGAACGAGGCTCACAATTCTCTCCTCTCCATCCACCCTGGGAGTACGAAGATGTATCAGGACCTCAAGCAAGCTTATTGGTGGACTCGAATGAAGCGCGAGATCGCTCAATTCGTGAATGAATGTGATGTCTGCAGAAGAGTGAAGGCAGAACACCAAAGGCCAGCTGGTCTCCTCCAACCTCTTGCCATTCCAGAATGGAAGTTTGACCACATTGAAATGGACTTCGTGACTGGGTTTCCAAAGTCCAAGCGTGGCAATGATGCTATATTTGTTGTCATCGACAAGCTCACCAAAGTGGCTCATTTTCTGCCTATCAAAGAGTCGATCACTGCAGCTCAATTGGCGGAACTCTATACCTCTCGCATTGTCTCTCTGCACGGTATTCCTCAAGTGATATCTTCAGACCGTGGCAGCATCTTTACCTCCAAGTTTTGGGATTCTTTTCAGAAGGCCATGGGCACCAACATCCGCTTCAGCACAGCTTTCCATCCTCAAACAAGCGGTCAAGTCGAGCGTGTCAACCAAATTCTTGAAGATATGCTCAGGGCTTGTGTGATCTCCTTCGGCATGAAGTGGGAGGACTGTCTTCCTTATGCTGAATTCTCATACAACAACAGCTTTCAAGCAAGTTCGGGCAAGGCCCCATTTGAAATTCTGTATGGCAGGAAGTGCCGTACCCCTCTCAACTGGTCTGAAACCGGTGAACGTCAGCTGCTGGGTAATGACTTAATCACAGAAGCAGAAGAAATGTGCAAAGTCATTCGTGATAACCTCAAAGCAGCCCAATCCCGCCAGAAGTGCTACTATGATAGTAAGCACCGTGAATTGGCTTTCGAGATCGGAGATCATGTTTACCTCCGCGTCTCTCCCATGAAAGGTACTCGTCGCTTCGGTATCAAAGGGAAGCTTGCCCCTAGATACGTGGGACCTTTCAAGATTGTCAGCAAGAGAGGCGACCTCGCCTATCAACTCGAGCTTCCTTCAAACTTTGCAAATGTTCATGATGTGTTCCATGTCTCTCAGCTTCGAAAGTGCTTCAAGACTCCTGACCGCACCGTCAACTTCGAGGACATTGAGCTCCAAGAAGATCTCTCTTATCGTGAGCACCCAGTTGCTATTCTTGAAGAGACTGAACGCAAGACTCGCAACAAGTCAATCAAATTTCTCAAAGTTAAGTGGTCACACCATTCCGACCGTGAAGCTACCTGGGAACGCGAGGATCACCTCCGTTCTGAGTACCCGGAGTTCTTTCAGTCCTAGATCTCGGGACGAGATCTTTTCGTAGTGGTGGAGTGTTGTAACGCCCCAGATGTAACTTTCCCTATTTGTACTCCAACTCTTGCCGTTTCCGGTGTCAAGTTATATTTATTTCTCGGGTTCGGGTCTTTGTCTCCGTGTGTTGTTTTCGTTTTCATGCATCTCATACCATGTCATCATGTGCATTGCATTTGCATACGTGTTCATCTCATGCATTCGAGCATTTTCCCCGTTGTCCGTTTTGCATTCCGGCGCTTCGTTCTCCTCCGGTGGTCATTTCTAGCTTTCTTTCGTGTTTGGGAATTAAACATTTCCGGATTGGACCGAGACATGCCAAGCGGCCTTGGTTTACTACCGGTAGACCACCTGTCAAGTTTCGTTCCTTTTGGACTTCGTTTGATACTCCAACGGTTAACCGAGGGACCGAAAAGGCCTCGTGTGTGTTGCAGCCCAACACCCCCCAAATTTGTTCGAAAACCCACCAAACTCTGCTCCATGTCCTAGATCGTTCGATCACGATCGCGTGGGCGAAAACCGCACCTCATTTGGACTCTCCTAGCTCCACTTATGCCTATATATACACCCCCCCTTTCGGATCTCAGATTCCTCCCCGTCCTCCTCCGAAAAAAAAAACAGATCAACCCCCGCCACCGACGGACGTGTCCGGATCGGACCGGACAACGTCCGCCGCCGCCTCCCGTCCAGTCCGCGCGCGCCACGTGGGCCGCGCCCACATCGCCGCCGCCGGGCCCGCCTGGCCTGCGCCCGGCCCCCGCGCGCCGCCTCCTGGGCCCGAGCGCCCCCGCGCCTCTTCGCCTCCAGCGCCGCCGCCCCTTCCGGCTCCGGCGGCCGGAGCAGCCGCCGCCGCCGCGCCGCATCTCCGCCGCCGGCGCGCGCCCCCGTCCGAGCCGGCCGCCGCCACGCCTCGCCGACCCCGCCGCCGCTCCCCTCCGTCCTCGGCGCCCGTGCCCGCCGCCTCGCCCTCGCCGGACCGCTGCTTCCTCTGCCTCCGGTGAAGCTCCGGCATGAACAGTGCCCAAGTCCGGCGACCTCGAAGTCCGTGCCCGCGGGATCCCGATCTGGATCCAGATCTGATTTTCGAGCGGTTGATTTTTTCCCCGAACCCTAGCTCATGATGCTTACTTTGACTGCTCATATCTCCGCATCCGTAGCTCCGTTTTAGGCATATGATATATCAAAATCTTCGCCTCGACATGTACATCATTTCATTCCATTGCGTCATTTGCATTTGAGGTCATCTTGTTGCCCAAAATGCTGTTAGAAGAAGGCTTCGTGAGTAGATTGCAGATCCGTTAGTTCATCTTGCACTTTTGTCATTTTTGCTATGTTTAATTCGTGCATGATATGCCTGTGCCCCTTTGGGATGAATTGTTAAGCATTTTGTCTTCTTTCCAGAGGTGCCACCCATGCATTTTTAGGATGTGTGTGTTGTCTTGTGCAAGCTTGCGAAGGGAGGTACCTGAGATTGCTGATTTCAGGGACTTAGTGATTTTCACTAAGTCTGGGATATTTTAGTTCATGATGCTATATGTCCAGCTTGTTTCCTAGTGATCCGTGCCTCTTTTGAGGATGATCAGTAAGGGAGTTTTGATATTTATGTTATGCTCTATCCATCCATGTCTTTGTTTGCATATGTGGAGTGCTCTAGGTTGACTCAATCGAGCTCAACTTTTGCTTCGTTGTTAATCTGGGCAGATCGTCAACTCGTTTGCGATTTCGCCGGTGCTATTGTTAGTGATCCATGCATGCTATGCCTTTGTTCTTGCCATGTGTAGCTAGCATATTGTGCCTTCTTGCTGGCTATATGCTTTCCTTGCCATGACTTGCACCGTAGTGAGTGCATCGAGCTCGTTTACATGCCTTCGCGAGTTAAATTTCTGCATGTCTCAGTTTTCACTAAGTCTGAAAACTGATTGTGTTTTAGCTATGTTCGTGTGCCCGTTAATATATTTTGTGATCCCTTTTGGCCCCAGGTCACTTTGGGTGTTTTGTTAAGCTTGTTGAGTAGCTCCATGCCATGTTCTTACTTGTCATGTTCAGGTCATCTATCATGTTGTTTTGCTGCTCCGAAGAGAGCATCGTGATCTGAAATTTCAGGCTAGTGTTAATTTCACTAAGTCTGGAATCTGTTTTGCATATTCATTTTTGCCATGCTTGTTTGAACCTCTTAATGGATGAATTTGCCTATGGCTCAGTGCTAGTGTTTTGTTAACCATCTTGTGTACATCACTGCCATGTATTTTGTTTTCATGTTTGGTGGCTGTAGCATGTTCATTTCGTTGCATTTAGGAGCCTACTTGCTGTATATCGCAGATCGGTTCGTTTCGTAAAACGCTCGCCATTTCCAAACCGTAGCTCCGATTCCAATGATCTTTATATCGTTTTCAAGCGATTTCATCCCCTCTATCCAGTGGCACACTTGGTTTTCCAAGTTGATGCCAGGTTCATGCATTTCCTGTCATATCTTGCATTTTGCATCCCGCATCGCATCCCGCATAGCATATCGTCATTTCATCATATTGCTTGGTCTTGCCCGTGGTTGATTGTATCCTTGTTGCTTGTTTGTCTTGTTGGGTAGAGCCGGGAGACGAGTTCGCTACCGAGGAGCCCGTTGAGTTTGCTTGTGAGGATCCAGTCAACTCTGACAACTGTGCAGGCAAGATGATCATACCCTCGAAATCACTACTATCTTTGCTATGCTAGTTTGCTCGCTCTTTTGCTTTGCCACTGCTACGATGCCTACCTTTTGCTTGTCAGCCTCCCAATTGCCATGTTGAACCTCTAACCCACCATTGTCCTAGCAAACCGTTGATTGGCTATGTTACCGCTTTGCTCAACCCTTCTTATAGCGTTGTTAGTTGCAGGTGAAGATTGGAGCCGTTCCTTGTTGGAACATTTATTTTACTTGTTGGGATATCATTATATTGCTATGTTGTCTTAATGCATCTATATACTTGGTAAAGGGTGGAAGGCTCGGCCTCTCGCCTAGTGTTTTGTTCCACTCTTGCCGCCCTAGTTTCCGTCATATCGGTGTTATGTTCCCGGTTTGTTGCGTCCCTTACGCGGTTGGGTTATAATGGGAACCCCTTGATATTTCGCCTTGATTAAAGCTTGTCCAGCAATGCCCAACCTTGGTTTTACCATTTGCCACCTAGCCTTTCTTTCCCTTGGGTTCTGCAGACTCAAAGGTCATCTTATTTTACCCCCCCCCCCGGGCCAGTGCTCCTCTGAGTGTTGGTCCACCTGTCAGCTACCGGTGGCCACCAGGGGCAACTCTGGGCTGGCCTACCCGTACCTAGGACAATCTGAGTGTGCCCTGAGAAAGAGATATGTGCAGCTCCTATCGGGATTTGTCGGCACATTCGGGCGGTGTTGCTGGTCTTGTTTTAACCTGTCGAAGTGTCTTGAGTTACCGAGATACCGAGTCTGATCGGAACGTCTTGGGAGGAGGTCTATTCCTTCGTTGACCGTGAGAGCTTGTCATGGGCTAAGTTGGGACTCCCCTGCAGGGATTGAACTTTCGAAAGCCGTGCCCGCGGTTATGGGCAGATGGGAATTTGTTAATGTCCGGTTGTAGATTACTTGAACTAAACTTAATTAAAATGAATCAACCGAGTGTGTTACCGTGATGGCCCCTTCTCGGCGGAGTCCGGGAAGTGGACACGGTGTTGGAGTTATGCTTGCGCAGGATGTTCCTTTAGCTTCTCGCTCGTGCTTCGCCTTCTCTTCTCGCTCTCTTTTGCGTATAAGTTAGCCACCACATATGCTAGTCGCTTGCTGCAGCTCCACATATATTTGCCTTATCCATTCCTATGAGCTTAAATAGTTTTGATCGCGAGGGTGCGAGATTGCTGAGTCCCTGTGGCTCACAGATACTATAACTCCAGATGCAGGTCCAGGTGATTTCGATCCAGGTGACGAGTACGAGCTCAAGTGGGAGTTCGACGAGGACTCTCAGCGTTATTATGTTTCCTTTCCCGATGATCAGTAGTGGTGCCTAGTTGGGGATCGATTCAGGGCCTTGTCGCATGTTGGGTTCTTTTCTATTTTGGCGCCGTAGTCGGGCCATGAGTGTTTGTTTGATGGATGTTATTTATGTACTCTGATGTGACGTGGCGAGTGTAAGCCAACTATGTTATCTCCCCCTTTTATTATGTATTACATGGGATGTTGTAATGATTGCCTGACTTGCGACATTGCTTTCAATGCGGTTATGTCTCTAAGTCGTGCCTCGACACGTAGGAGCTATAGCCGCATCGAGGGCGTTACACCAGGGGGGGCGCCGGCCCTAGGAGATGGGATCTCCTAGGGGGGCGGCGGCCAAGGAGGGTGCCTTGCCCCCCAAGGCAAGTGGAGGCGCAGGGGGGCCCAAGGGGGGCCGCACTAGCCCACCGGGGGCTGGTTCCCCTCCCACTTCAGCCCATGGGGCCCTCCGAGATAGGTGGCCCTACCCGGTGGACCCCCGGGACCCTTCCGGTGGTCCCGGTACAATACCGGTGACCCCCGAAACTTTCCCGATGGCCGAAACTCGACTTCCCATATATAATTATTTACCTCCGGACCATTCTGGAACTCCTCGTGACGTCCGGGATCTCATCCGGGACTCCGAACAACTTTCAGTTTGCTGCATACTAATATCTCTACAACCCTAGCATCACCGAACCTTAAGTGTGTAGACCCTACGTGTTCGGGAGACACGTAGACATGATCGAGATGGCTCTCCGGTCAATAACCAACAGCGGGATCTGGATACCCATGTTGGCTCCCACATGCTCCTCGATGATCTCATCGGATGAACCACGATGTCGAGGATTCAAGTAACCCCATATACAATTCCCTTTGTCAATCGGTATGTTACTTGCCCGAGATTCGATCGTCGGTATCCCAGTACCTCGTTCAATCTCATTACTGGCAAGTCATTTTACTCGTACCGCAATGCATGATCCCGTGACCAGACACTTGGTCACTTTGAGCTCGTTATGATGATGCATTACCGAGTGGGCCCAGAGATACCTCTCCGTCATACGGAGTGACAAATCCCAGTCTCGATCCGTGTCAACCCAACAGACACTTTCGGAGATACCCGTAGTATACCTTTATAGTCACCCAGTTACGTTGTGACGTTTGGTACACCCAAAGCACTCCTATGGTATCCGGGAGTTACACGATCTCATGGTCTAAGGAAAAGATACTTGACATTGGAAAAGCTCTAGCAAACGAACTACACGATCTTGTGCTATGCTTAGGATTGGGTCTTGTCCATCACATCATTCTCCTAATGATGTGATCCCGTTATCAATGACATCCAATGTCCATAGTCAGGAAACCATGACTATCTGTTGATCAACGAGCTAGTCAACTAGAGGCTCACTAGGGACATGTTGTGGTCTATGTATTCACACGTGTATTATGATTTCCAGATAATACAATTATAGCATGAATAAAAGACAATTATCATGAACAAGGAAATATAATAATAATCCTTTTATTATTGCCTCTAGGGCATATTTCCAACAGTCTCCCACTTGCACTAGAGTCAATAATCTAGTTACATTGTGATGAATCGAACACCCATAGAGTTTTGGTGTTGATCATGTTTTGCTCGCGGAAGAGGTTTAGTCAATGGATCTGCAACATTCAGATCCGTATGTACTTTGCAAATATCTGTGCCTCCATCTTGAACATTTTCACGGATGGAGTTAAAATGACGCTTGATGTGCCTGGTCTTCTTGTGAAACCTGGGCTCCTTGGCAAGGGCAATAGCTCCAGTGTTGCCACAGAAGAGAGTGATCGGCCCCAACGCATTGGGTATGACTCCTAGGTCGGTGATGAACTCCTTCATCCATATTGCTTCATGCGTTGTCTCCGAGGCTGCCATGTACTCCGCTTCACATGTAGATCCCGCCACGAGCTCTGCTTGCAACTGCACCAGCTTACTGCTCCACGATTCAACATATACACGTATCCGGTTTGTAACTTAGAGTCATCCAGATTTGTGTTGAAGCTAGCGTCGACGTGACCCTTTACAATGAGCTCTTCGTCACCTCCATAGATGAGAAACATGTCCTTTGTCCTTTTCAGGTACTTCAGGATATTCTTGACCGCTGTCCAGTGTTCCTTGCCGGGATTACTTTGGTACCTTCCTACCAAATTAACGGCAAGGTTTACATCAGGTCTGGTACACAGCATGGCATACATAATAGATCCTATGTCTGAGGCATAGGGGATGACACTCATCTCTTCTTTATCTTCTGCCGTAGTCGGGCATTGAGGCGAGCTCAATCTCACACCTTGCAATACAGGCAAGAACCCTTTATTGGACTGATCCATATTGAACTTCTTAAATATCTTATCAAGGTATGTGCTTTGTGAAAGACCTATGAGGCGTCTCGATCTATCCCTATAGATCTTGATGCCTAATATGTAAGCAGCTTCTCCAAGGTCCTTCATTGAAAAACACTTATTCAAGTAGGCCTTAATGATGTCCAAAAGTTCTATATCATTTCCCATCAAAAGTATGTCATCTACATATAATATGAGAAATGCTACAGAGCTCCCACTCACTTTCTTGTAAACGCAGGCTTCTTCATAAGTCTGCATAAACCCAAACGCTTTGATCATCTCATCAAAGCGAATGTTCCAACTCCGAGATGCTTGCACCAGCCCATAAATGGATCGCTGGAGCTTGCACACCTTGTTAGCATTCTTCGGATCAACAAAACCTTCCAGCTGCATCATATACAGTTCGTCCTTAAGATAGCCGTTAAGGAATGCCGTTTTGACGTCCATCTGCCATATCTCATAATCATAGTTTGCGGCAATTGCTAACATGATTCAGACGGACTTCAGCTTTGCTACTGGAGAGAAAGTCTCATCGTAGTCAACCCCTTGAACTTGCCGATAACCCTTAGCGACAAGTCGAGCTTTATAGATGGTAACATTACCATCCGCGTCCGTCTTCTTCTTAAAGATCCATTTATTTTCTATCGCTCGCCGATTATCGGGCAAGTCTGTCAAAGTCCATACTTTGTTTTCATACATGGATTCTATCTCAGATTGCATGGCTTCAAGCCATTTGTTGGAATCTGGGCCCACCATCACTTCTTCATAGTTCGAAAATTCACCGTTGTCTAACAACATGATTTCCAGGACAGGGTTGCCGTACTACTCTGATGTGGAACGTGTCCTTGTGGACCTACGAAGTTCCGTAGCAACTTGATCCGAAGTACCTTGATCATCATCATTAATTTCCTCTCCAGTCGGTGTAGGCACCACAGGAACATTTTCCTGAGCTGCACTACTTTCCGGTTCAAGAGGTAGTACTTCATCGAGTTCTACTTTCCTCCCACTTACTCCTTTCGAGAGAAACTCTTTTTCCAGAAAGGATCCGTTCTTGGCAACAAAGATCTTGTCTTCGGATCTAAGGTAGAAGGTATACCCAATGGTTTCCTTAGGGTATCCTATGAAGACGTATTTTTCCGACTTGAGTTCGAGCTTTTCAGGTTGAAGTTTCTTGACATAAGCATCGCATCCCCAAACTTTTAGAAACAACAGCTTAGGTTTCTTCCCAAACCATAATTCATACGGTGTCGTCTCAACGGATTTAGACGGAGCGCTATTTAAAGTGAATGTAGCTGTCTCTAGAGCGTATCCCCAAAATGATAGCGGTAAATCGTTAAGAGACATCATAGATCACACCATATCCAATAGAGTGCGATTACGATGTTTGGACACACCGTTACGCTGAGGTGTTCCAGGCGGTGTGAGTTGTGAAACGATTCCACATTTCCTTAAGTGTGTACCAAATTCCTGACTTAAATATTCTCCTCTACGATCTGATCGTAAGAACTTTATCTTTCGGTCACATTGATTCTCTACCTCATTCTGAAATTCCTTGAACTTTTCAAAGGTCTCGGACTTGTGTTTCATCAAGTAGACATACCCATATCTACTCAAGTCATCAGTGAGAGTGAGAACATAATGATAGCCTCCGCGAGCCTGAACGCTCATTGGACCGCACACATAGGTATGTATGATTTCCAATAAGTTGGTTGCTCGCTCCATTGTTCCGGAGAACGGAGTCTTGGTCATTTTGCCCATGAGGCATGGTTCGCATGTGTCAAATAATTCATAATCGAGAGACTCTAAAAGTCCATCAGCATGGAGCTTCTTCATGCGCTTGACACCAATGTGACCAAGGCGGCAGTGCCACAAGTATGTGGGACTATCGTTATCAACTTTACATCTTTTGGTATTCACACTATGAATATGTGTAACATTACGTTCGAGATTCATTAAGAATAAACCATTGACCATCGGGGCATGACCATAAAACATATCTCTCATATAAATAGAACAACCATTATTCTTGGATTTAAATGAGTAGCCATCTCGTATTAAACGAGATCCAGATACAATGTTCATGCTCAAACTTGGCACTAAATAAAAATTATTGAGGTTTAAAACTAATCTCGTAGGTAAATATAGAGGTAGCGTGTCGACGGCGATCATATCGACCTTGGAACCATTTCCGACGCGCATCGTCACCTTGTCCTTCGCCAGCCTCCGCTTATTCCGCAGCTCCGGCTTTGAGTTACAAATATGAGCAACGGCACTGGTATCAAATACCCAGGAGCTACTACGAGCACTGGTAAGGTACACATCAATTACATGTATATCACATATACCTTTAGTGTTGTCGGCCTTCTTGTCCGCTAAGTATTTGGGGCAGTTCCGCTTCCAGTGACCCTTTCCTTTGCAATAAAAGCACTCAGTTTCAGGCTTGGGTCCATTCTTTGACTTCTTCCCGGCAACTGGCTTACCGGGCGCGGCAACATCCTTGCCGTCCTTCTTGAAGTTCTTCTTACCCTTGCCTTTCTTGAACTTGGTGGTTTTATTGGCCATCAACACTTGATGTTCCTTTTTGATTTCTACCTCTGCTGACTTCAGCATTGAAAATACTTCAGGAATAGTTTTCACCATCCCTTGCATATTGTAGTTCATCACAAAGCTCTTGTAGCTCAGTGGGAGCGACTGAAGGATTCTGTCAATGACTGCCTCGTCCGGGAGGTTAATGTCCAGCTGGGACAGGCGGTTGTGCAACCCAGACATTTTGAGTATGTGCTCACTGACAGAACTATTTTCCTCCATCTTACAACTATAGAACTTGTCGGAGACTTCATATCTCTCGACCCGGGCGTGAGCTTGGATAACCATTTTCAGCTCCTTGAACATCTCATATGCTCCGTGTTTCTCAAAACGCTTTTGGAGCCCCGGTTCTAAGCTATAAAGCATGCCGCACTGAACAAAGGAGTAATCATCAGCACGTGTTTGCCAAACGTTCAAATCGTCTTGCAGTGCTGGGAGAGCAGGTGGGTCACCTAACGGTGCTTCAAGGACATATGCTTTCTTGGCAGCTATGAGGATGATCCTCAGGTTCCGGACCCAGTCCGTATAGTTGCTGCCATTATCTTTCAGCTTGGTTTTCTCTAGGAACGCGTTGAAGTTCATGTTGACATGAGCATTGGCCATTTGATCTACAAGACATTTTTGCAAAGATTTTAGACTAAGTTCATGATAATTAAGTTCATCTAATCAAATTATTTAATGAACTCCCACTCAGATTAGACATCCCTCTAGTCATCTAAGTGATACATGATCCGAGTCGACTAGGCCGTGTCCGATCATCACGTGAGACGGACTAGTCATCATCGGTGAACATCTCCATGTTGATCGTATCTTTCATACGACTCATGTTCGACCTTTCGGTCTCTTGTGTTCCGAGGCCATGTCTGTACATGCTAGGCTCGTCAAGTTAACCTAAGTGTTTTACATGTGTAAATCTGTCTTACACCCGTTGTATGTGAATGTTAGAATCTATCACACCTGATCGTCACGTGGTGCTTCGAAACAACGAACTGTCGCAACGTCGCACAGTTAGGGGGAACACTTTCTTGAAATTATTATGAGGGATCATCTTATTTACTACCGTCGTTCTAAGTAAACAAGATGCAAAAACATGATAAACATCACATGCAATCAAATAGTAGTGACATGATATGGCCAATATCATATAGCTCCTTTGATCTCCATCTTCAGGGCTCCATGATCATCTTCGTCACCGGCATGACACCATGATCTCCATCATCGTGTCTCCATGAAGTTGCTCGCCAACTATTACTTCTACTACTATAGCTAATGGTTTAGCAATAAAGTAAAGTAATTACATGGCGTTAAATCATTGATACGCAGGTCATACAATAATTAAGACAACTCCTATGGCTCCTGCCGGTTGTCATACTCATCGACATGCAAGTCGTGATTCCTATTACAAGAATATGATCTCATACATCACAATATATCATTCATCATTCATCCCAACTTTTGGCCATATCACATCACAAAGCAATTGCTGCAAAAACAAGTTAGACGTCCTCTAATTGTTGTTGCATCTTTTACGTGGCTGCAATAGGGTTCTAGCAAGAACGTTTTCTTACCTACGAAAAAGCCACAACGTGATTTGTTAACTTCTATTTACCCTTCATAAGGACCCTTTTCATTGAATCCGCTCTAAGTAAAGTGGGAGAGACAGACACCCGCTAGCCACCTTATGAAACTAGTGCATGTTAGTCGGTGGAACCTATCTCACGTAAGCGTACGTGTAATGTCGGTCCGGGCCGCTTCATCCCACAATACCGCTGAAGCAAAATAAGACTAGTAGTGGCAAGAAAGTTGACAACATCTACGCCCACAACGGATTTGTGTTCTACTTGTGCAAAGAGAACTACGCATAGACCTAGCTCTGATACCACTGTTGGGGAATGTTGCATAAAATAAAATTTTCCTACGTTCACCAAGATCAATCTATGAGTTCATCTAGCAACGAGAGAGGGGAGTGCATCTACATACCCTTGTAGATCGCGAGCGGAAGCGTTCAACAGAACGAGGTTGAGGGAGTCGTACTCGTCGTGATCCAAATCACCGGAGATCCTAGCGCCGAACGGACGGCACCTCCGCGTTCAACACACGTACGGTCAGCGTGACGTCTCCTCCTTCTTGATCCAGCAAGGAGGAAGGAGAGGTTGATGAAGATCCAGCAGCACGACGGCGTGGTGGTGGATGCAGCAGGGATCCCGGCAGGGCTTTGCCAAGCGTTTGTGGGAGGGAGAGGTGTAGAAATGGGGGAGGGAGGCGCCAAGTGCAAGGGTGCGGCTGCCCTCCCTCCCCCCTCTATATATAGGGTCCCTAGGGGGGGCCGGCCCTAGCAGATGGGATCTCCTAGGGGGCGGCGGCCAAGGGGGGTGCCTTGCCCCCCAAGGCAAGTGGAGGCGCCCCCTCCCCTATGGTTCCCAATCCTAGGCGCAGGGGGGCCCAACCCTCCGAGATAGGTGGCCCCACCCGATGGACCCCCGGGACCCTTCCGATGGTCCCGGTACAATACCGGTGACCCCCGAAACTTTCCCGATGGCCGAAACTCGACTTCCCATATATAATTCTTTACCTCCGGACCATTCCAGAACTCCTCGTGACGTTCGGGATCTCATCCGGGACTCCGAACAACTTTCGGTTTGCTGCATACTAATATCTCTACAACCCTAGCGTCACCGAACCTTAAGTGTGTAGACCCTACGGGTTCGGGAGACACGTAGACATGACCGAGACGGCTCTCCGGTCAATAACCAACAGCGGGATCTGGATTCCCATGTTGGCTCCACATGCTCCTCGATGATCTCATCGGATGAACCACGATGTCGAGGATTCAAGTAACCCCGTATACAATTCCCTTTGTCAATCGGTATGTTACTTGCCCGAGATTCGATCATCGGTATCCCAATACCTCGTTCAATCTCATTACCGGCAAGTCACTTTACTCGTACCACAATGCATGATCACGTGACCAGACACTTGGTCACTTTGAGCTCGTTATGATGATGCATTACCGAGTGGGCCCAGAGATACCTCTCCGTCATACGGAGTGACAAATCCCAGTCTCGATCCGTGTCAACCCAACAGACACTTTCGGAGATACCCGTAGTATACCTTAATAGTCACCCAGTTACGTTGTGACGTTTGGTACACCCAAAGCACTCCTATAGTATCCGAGAGTTACACGATCTCATGGTCTAAGGAAAAGATACTTGACATTGGAAAAGCTCTAGCAAATGAACTACACGATCTTGTGCTATGCTTAGGATTGGGTCTTGTCCATCACATCATTCTCCTAATGATGTGATCCCGTTATCAATGACATCCAATGTCCATAGTCAGGAAACCATGACTATCTATTGATCAACGAGCTAGTCAACTAGAGGCTCACTAGGGACATGTTGTGGTCTATGTATTCACACGTGTATTACGATTTCCGGATAATACAATTATAGCATGAATAAAAGACAATTATCATGAACAAGGAAATATAATAATAATCCTTTTATTATTGCCTCTAGGGCATATTTCCAACACGATCATCATATGTAGTTCTAGATGATATAGCCACACATATATGTAATTCTAGATGATATCGAAGACGATCATCATCCTCAAGCCTGGGCGGTTGGTGTTTCTGATAGTAATTAGGATGACCTGTCCAACACGAAGATTCTTGCCATTGAGGAATCTCTTCCACCCAACCGAGTTTAAGTGTGTGCGACCGTCCGTGTCCACGCGGTAAGTACAGATTGTGACGGAGCCCCTTGCGGTAAGGCGTAGTCCAGCTCAGCCTTCTTCATCAGGCTCGATACCTTAACTCACAGATAGGCTCTTTGTCAATTTCTGAAAAAAAACATATCAATTAATAAATAGCCTCGCACATACTCTTCCAAATAAGTATATATGGATTATCTTCACTATGAATAGTTCCTTAAATTCTACACTAATAAGCATGTGATCGAACTCTACACTAAAGCATATCATCAACTAGATTCCACACAACATATCATTGGACTCTACACTAAGCATATCATCGGATAATTTGCATTTGTAAGTATAACATACCATATCATGTCGATCGACCATGGTACTTGTCAGGCGGGTCACGAATGGCACCCCGACAAAGTCAGCACGTGGCGGAATTATGTCCCACAGGTTGCACACCTCCTCCTCGCTCAGCCTCATTCTTTGAGCTATGATGGCTTCATGAAGTGGGTCCTCATCATCTTCATCGAGTGAGTCCTCATTATATTCATCATCTTCATCATCTTCATCATCTTCCACCAGGTAGATATAAATGACAGACAGCTTGGATCTTTCTGCTTTGAAGGAGAAGCTGATCAACTTACCACCAGTAAGACGCATGCGAGCGAGGAAATGGGCCCATCCATCTCCTCCAATCTGCGAAATATTGTGTCCTTTCTCGACCTCAATAGTGTATGCCCCCCAGGAGCCTCAAATGTCACTGTGTCTCCTGTCAGCTTGTTGAATTTCAACCTCACATTGCATGGGACGATCTGTGTAAAAAAAGCAAAATGACACAGTGCAGTAATGCCAACACTAAAAATAAAATAGTTGTTACATTTCATATAATTTCTTACCGCCGCATGACGAAAACTCGGCTGGAAGTAGATGCCGAACAGCTTGCCAGTTGCAAGGCTGCTAGCGCACCTTGACTTGCACAATCGACATGGTGGTGGTGGTGGTGGCGTCATTTTCCTAAAGCAATATGAGCAAAGAATTAACGATCCACTTCACACTAAAGCCAAGTCTTCCGCGAGAAGCAATTTGATTCTTCTTCCGCGAGAAGCAATTTGATGGACAATTATAATCCTAAGATCTAGCTAGGTGGTGCCAAATCTTCAGAGCTATCAACTAGCATACTAAATCAAATAAATCAAAATGGTCTATAAATCAACTAAATCAACTAGCCTATTAAATCAACTTGCCTACTAAATCAACTAAATCAAAATGTTCTATAAATCAACTAAATCAACTAGCCTACTAGATCAACTTGCCTACTAAATCAACAAAATCAAAATGTTCTAAATCAACTAGCCTACTAAATCAACTAAATCATATGAACTAAATCAAAATGTTGCATATGAGCTAGCCTACTAAATCAAAATGTAGTAGGGAGGAGGGGTTGTGGATGGAGGAGGGAGGAGGGAGAAGGAGGGGCGACTAGAGGAGGGAGGAGAGAGTAGGACAGAGGAGGAAGGGCGGAGCGAGGAGGGGCCGGCCGGCGGCGAGTCGAGGGAGGACGGACGAGGAGGGTGGTACCGAGTCCAGCGAGGAGGAGGAGGTGACGGTGGCGCAGAGGGAGGAGGGGTAGGCGACGGCGGTCGGCGGGGAAGGACTGGCGGGGGGGGGGGGGGGGGGGGGGGGGGGGGGAGAAGCGTGGGTGGTGGGAAATAGCTAGTTTTAGCAGTAGCGCGGTGTTGGTAAAGGCGCTACTACTAAACTGCCTACCAGTAGCGTCCTTCTAGTTAACGCGTTGCTGCTATAACTAGCTTCGTGGCGGGGTCGTGGGAATTATAGCAGTAGCGTGGATTAGTGGAGGCGCGCTACTGCAACTTTTCTTTCAGCAGCGTGTTCTGGTGGAGCGCGCTACTGATAAATTGCAGCAGCGCCTTATTTTAAAACTCCCTGTAAGATCCTGTGTATAGGCTTTTTCCTAATACTGTAATGCATTTTTCAAGACAGCCTTTAACTATTGACAAGATTAATAATACATGAGATGTATAATGTGAAAATTATATCATTGGAATCTTCTTTCACATACGGATTTGACCGTATGCTTCGTATAAGTTGCATGTCATATATTATTGCTCTAACATTTGGTCAAAATTAGCCTCGAAAAGCGCACTAGACCTTATATAGATGAAAGGAGGGAGTAGTTGTGCTTCCATGAAAATCATAGCTTACAATTTCACGAGAAGTACAACTGTGCTTTTTCTTACAGTTGTGCTTCCCGAAATAAGTAAAAGGACAACATGCTTCTTGAAAAGAGAAAAACACAAGCTGTGCTTCCGTGAGAAGCACAATTTATGTTTGTTGTGCTTTCCAACAAAAGTGAAAACTACAACTGTGCTTCTAGGTTTTTTGTTTCTATTGAATACATTGATGAAACCTATTAACATGGGATCTATTTTCAAAGATCTTGATGTAAGAAATCCAACTATTTTTTCTAAGGGTAAGAAATGCAACTATTAATGGTCTATGATTTGGACACAGGGTTCAAGAGATAAAATATTTTGAAAAAAATGAACTTACAAAAAAAAAAGGCCAGAACGACCTACAGTGCATCACTTGTCACCACTAAAGAAGGTGTAAGTGATCTTTAGAAGGGGTACCTCTAAGTCCTAACTAATTATTTTGGCCTTTCCTTGATTACTTCTAAAAAAATCCTTTCCCTTGATCGCACTTCACAAGGGAGTGCAAGTGGGGGTGGGGCGATGGGTCAACATTCAAGGAAGATGGCTGCAGCTAGATAGCATGATCCCAATTACCTGAACAACCGCTGTGGCATCATAGACACGACCATCATCAAATACATACGTGACGAAACACGAAGAAGAAGGACCCGTCAAACAAAGCATTTTGAGCATTCATTCATGGACTTTTATAAGTACCAAACGTTCGGATCTTAGCAATAGACGAGAATGATCGTTACTTCACTTTAATTATATACATGCATGCATTAGAATGACTAATTTTCCTTTCACGTGCATTCCTTCCTCTAATTACATGCATATATGCACTAAAGGAAGAAAAATTTGATGTCATCCTAGATTTTTTTTTCAAACTTGAAATATTTTGTAGCTCAAACCGTCTCCCCGATTGAAAAACCGTCTTCACAAAAAAAATCGTTGCGACGAGGAGCTTCGAAACCAGACCCCATGTTGATATGTTTCGGCAACTTTTTTTTCGGGTAAAAAGTTACCACGCCTAGGGTATGCTAGATATCACATCTATGCTACATAAGTTACCACAATGTTTACATAGGCAAATTCCAAGCATAAAAATGACTTCTTCCATCTTTTTCCCCACGTGCAAATGCACTATAAGTGCAGGAAAACTAATGTCATCATAGTTTCTCTTTATTTTGAAATTTCAAAATGTCTTGTAGCTCAAATCGCCTATTCGATCCAAAATGTTTTCGCAAAAAACCTTCGAAACTAGATACCATGTTGGCATGTTTCAAATACTTTTTTTCTGGGTCAAAAGTTATCATATCTGGGCTAAATAAGTTATCAGCTCTGATATGCGTATATTACCATGTTATTTGCACAGATCCTATCGGAAAATATTTTCAACAACTTTTTTGACGGGTCAAAGTAATCGTGAATTTTTACCTAAGTTATCAGAGGAGCAAGAGCCTATATTATCATGATATTTACCCAAAAAGTTATCAGAGTATGTTTTCAACAACTTTTTTTCACGGGCCAAAATTATCGTGGTGTTTGCACCTCAGTTCTCAGGTCCGTGAGACTATATTACCGTGTTATTTATATAGATGTTACTGGAGTATGTTTCCAAACAACTTTTTTACATGAGTCAAACTTATTGTGGTGTTCGTATCTAAGTTATCATGTTTGGGAGCGTATACTATCATGTTATTTACGCGAGAAGTTATTAGTGATATGTTTTTCATATTTTTTTCATGGGTCAAAGTTATTGTGGTGTTTGTACCTAAGTTATCAAGACTGGGAGCCTATATTATCACGCTATTTATATAAAAAGTTATTAAAGCATGTTTTCAACAACTTTTTTTCACGCGTCAAAGTTATCATGGTGTTTGTAGCTAAGTTATCACGTCTGGAAGTCTATTACCATGTAATTTACCGTTGTATGTTTCAACAAACTCACCCCCCCCCTTCAAAGTTATCATGCCCGAGGTACATAAGTTATCAGGCCTGCAGCGTGTAGATTACCATGCTATTCACACAGAAGTTATCGGGTGTATATGTCATCAACTTTTTTCCGGTGAATAAAAGTTCAACGCGGTGTTGGCACATAACTTATCAGGTCTACGATTCCTCAATTACCATGCTATTCACACACAAAAAACTAGAGGGGCTGGCGTATATTGTACTACCTCCGTCTAGGTGAATAAGTCATTCGCGTAGTTCTAGGTCATCGATTTGAGGAATTAAATATGTGTTATATGTCATGAAAAGTATATCACTAGATTTCTACAAGGTTGTAGTTTCTGAATATATATTTTTTGTCACATATAATACATATTTAAATGGTTAAATCGTCAACCTAAAACTACGTGAATGACTTATTCACCGAAACGGAGATAGTATCAATTTTTTAGGTAAAAAAGGTTACGGCGGTGTTGGCGCAAGTACAAACACAATGCATGGATCCTTCCAAAAATGAGTTCGTTCATATGGGTCTGCCTCCTTGTCCTTTTCCCGCTCGGAAATAGAGTATGAAATTTAGCGAACCTAAATTAAAAACACGAAAACGTTTGGGCGCTCTTTTTCCCTCCGAGAAATCTCTGCACGCGCGACAAGCGAATCTAACAGCCACCGCGTCAGTCGGATCTAATGATAAAATCCAAACGTTTGGAAATTACATATACCTTCATTGATTGGTCATCACGTCTTTTTTTTTTGCGGGAATGATTGGTCATCACGTCATCAGTTTTTTCCAGCAAAATAAATGCCCTTCTCTACCGGCAAGTAAATTGAACAACAATGGCATGCTTTTATCTTCTTGCGAGTTTTATTGATTTTGTTTCAAAACAGCTACCCGGGTCGATTTCCATTCAAGAAACCACCAAATAACTCTCACAAAAGCAAATTTAGAAACGATGGTACTCATTGAGCGCCATCACCGCCCGCTACTTCCTCCATTCATCGCACCCGCATGGGCGGCCGAGGGGCCCCAATCTTAGCCGCTGGTCACTCCCCTTCCTATCCCTTCCTTCCGCCGCTGCTAGTGGAAGCCGTCGAGCAAAGCCCGGGCGGCTGACGGCGGTGGCGGAGGAGCCTCTCCTTCTCGTGCGCGAGGGTGGCGCGGGGCACCCGGGCGAGCGGAAGTGTGCCCCTAGATCCGAGCCTCCCCGGCGGTGGCTCTCTCCTGGCGGCGAGCGGCGGTGGATGTGGCCGTGGCGCTGCGGCACCTCGCATCGGCGGCGGCATGGAGGGATTTGGTGGTCTGGTCGGCTGCGTGCGTGGTTGGCCCTCCGGTCAGATCTGATCTGGCCAGAGTAGTTTGCTTGCTCCGCGGCGGCGGAGATCGGTGGTGGTCCGTGCACACGATGCGAGATGAAGGTTCATCGAGTGGATCCAGGTGAAAACCTCATTCTCGACTTCTTGCCAAGACCGGCGATGGTGGCGCTCTTTTGTGTCGTTACCTTCTTGAAGGCATCCCCGTGAAGAAGCTGCAGACCTTTATCCGCTACCCTCAGGGGAAACCCTAGATCAGTAGATCGGATGACGACGGCGCTCTGGTGTCGTTTCCCTTTGAGGGCGTCATTCTTGGAGGTGTCCACGGGCTCGAGGGACCAGTGGACGCTTCTTTGGTGAAGCGGTGCTTCATCTTACTCATTGATGGCGGCGGATCTCGGTGGCATGGTGCAATGGAGACTCGGCGTCCAATGCGCGAAGATGGACTCGCGCAGGAGGAGGACGATGTTTGGCATCATGGTGGCATCGATAGCAGAGAGACCTGGCAAGGTCGGTGCATTAATTTCTGCTCTGAAGATGGATTGGTGGAAGACGGCAGCGACGACACATGAGAATGCGTCGGACCGGTTTGTACCCCAAACCCAGTATGTGGCTCGGTTGGGGCTCTAGCTTTAGATGTTAGGCTCTGGCGCGTCTGTTTGTTATTAGGTTCGGACTATTGGCACCCCTTCATCAAGTTGATAGGAGTAGCGACAGTTGTTGTTAAGACGGTGGCTTCGGACTACCTAATGTACTACTTTATAAGGTTTTTATGAATAATTAATAAAAATGGCTATATGGATCGTTCAAACTCCGCCTATGTTGTCTCAACATAGCCGGTCCAAAGCCCGGGTAAAGAAGAAGGGTTGTGATAGGCTTGGCGAGCCAACGTAAAAACGCAGCCACTCTTATGGAGATAAACCCAAAAGATTTTTGTTGTTGTTGGTGTTGCTATATGAATCGTTCATATACAGAGACCGGGGTAATCCTCCTTTAAAAAAGCGATAAATTTTCTTTGAAATACCAAAGCGAAAGATCCCAGCGTACACTGTAGTGACAGCCCAATGAACCATAAGACCTTCATACTAGCTACGCTGGCAGAGCGGCGGTGGAACATAGCAGCAGCAGTGATGTTGCGGCGCTTACTTGCTCCTCCTATTCTACCGCCCGTGTGACACGCACTAGAGACTAAGCCTGGAAAGTTTTGGCAGAAGGAGAAGCGGCCAAAGCCGAGTGACAAGTCGACGTGCAAAGAGAGTCCGAGACATCGTACCTCTGTGATGTGATCAGATCACGCGCATGTGCATGTGGTCAAAAGAGCTAGGCCACTTTGGTCAGGCAAGTGGCCGACCCCTTGGGACGCCACCATCAGGCCTCTATGATGTGATAAATGAACAGACTTTTCCTGAATTCATTTTTTTTTCAAATCTGTGCCCTTTCTCAAAAATGTGATTTTTTTTAAATTCATGAACTTTTTCCAAATTTCTGAACTTTTTTTTATCAAAATCTGCGAAGTTTATCATATCCAAGATTTTTTTTGAAAATCCGTGAACTTTTTCAAATTCATGATTTTTTAAAACTCGATGAATTTTTAATCCACTTTTTTTGTCGAATCCACGAAGTTTTTCCTATTTTGACCAATTTCTTTACAAATTTGCCATTTTTTCAAAATTGATGAACTTTTTCGAAATCAGATTTTTTTCAAATTCGTGGTTTTTTTAATTTAAATTATATTTTAAAAGTAATGATATTTTTCCAAATCAATGACATTTTTTCAAAAGGCACAAAAAATTACATTCATGATTTAGTTTTCAAAATCGCACACTTTTTTTGAATTCGGTGTTTGTTTTGAATTTTTGCAAAATTTCCTTAATTTCCTATTTTTTTAAATGCAGTTTCTTGAAAAGTCAATGGTCATCCGGTCAACTGTGGACCGGTCAACCATGACCCGCAAACCAGGAAAACCGTTGCTTCCTCATTATTCTGGTCCACGGTGGCTCACTCTGTAGAGGAGGTCTCTTACTGTAGTTAAATCTACCGAAAGTGTTGCCTTATTGTGTCCACCGAAAGAGGAGCGCAAAAGCTTTGGGCTGTCAAGAGGCTATGTCACTTGCGGTTGATCTAGGAGCAGAGAAGCTTTGTGTTGCCTCAGATTGTCAGGTAGTGGTGAATGACATTGAGCAACGTTCCGGACGAAGTCACGGTGCAATTCTGCATGAAATACTGGAGCGCAAGGCTAGGTTTCAATCTTGTAAATTTATTTTCAAGCATAGGAATTTTAATTTTGAAGCACACAATCTCGTCAAGTTTGCATGTAATCTAGACACAGGACGCCATGTTTGGTTGTGTAATCCGTATGATGATACCCTTGTACCTATGAACATTATGCATTAATAAAGTTGGGCAATAATTCTAAAAAAGTGACCGTATGGGCTTAAAAGTGATGTCATCAGAAAAGTAGCCCAAATTTCCCATATAAACGAAAACCATGGGAATGGCAAGTAGGGGTGGGGAGATGGGTCAAGATTCAAGGAAGATGGCTGAAGCTGGATGTGATGATCACAACCCGAATAACGGCTATGTCATCATACGCACGAGCATCATTCAATACATAGATGACGAAACACCAGCAAGAACAACCGGCAAACAAAGCAAGCGAGCATTCATTCATGGACCATCGCACCATGTTTTTCAAGCAAAATTAAATGCCCATGATTTTCCAAATGCTTTTCTTTACCAGCAGCAAGTGAAGTCAACAGGCATACTATTTCCCCTCTTGTGATTTTTATTGATTTTGTTTTGAAACATCAGGCGATTCTCTTTCTCAAAAAAATAAAATAAGGTAGGCCTCCTCCTCGATTTCCATTCAAGAAACCCCCAAATTATTTCTTACAAAAGCAAAACTCAAAAATGGAGATTTTTGCGAGTTCAAAATAATACCGAGGCGAAAGATTCCCGCGTGCGCTTGATTGGTAATTAGCATCCCAAAAATGAACTATACTTACTGGTAAAACCACCATAAGCTACGCTGGCAGTGGAACATTGGCAGCACAGCAGCGATGCTGCGGCGTTTACTTGCTCGCTCCTAATCCACTGCCCATGCCACACGCACCGGAGACTGACTGACTAAGCCTGGAAAGTTTTGGCAGGAGGAGAAGCAGCCAAGTTCAAGCAACAATCGACGTGCGAAAAACCCAAGACATAGTACGTACCTCGGTGATGTGATCAGATCACGCGCATGTGCATGCGGTCAAAAGAGCCAGGCCACTTTGGCGAGGCAAGTGGCCTATCACTTGGGATGCCACCATCAGGACGACCGTTCTCCGGGAAGATCCTGCGTGCGCGAGAAAGCATGCATACATGATACGGAGTACATGGTCAGTCAGTGTGTCCGGTCAAGCCCGCCTTCCGGCTTGGGAGAATCGCATCGCAATTCGCACGAAAGGGAGTTGAAACCACCGGGCGGGCCTGCTGTTGCCTTGTCGTCTTCCGCTCGCCTAGAACGGCTGCTCGAGTCGGGCGCACGGCACCGCGGGTCAATCCTTTTGCCTGCCGGTTTGGGCCGTCTGTTACACACTGTTCAAAGCCCTTGACGGGTCTGATGGTGAGATGGCATGTGTGGCTGGCTTCTGGTTGAGACGTCACAGGGCCTGCTAAACGGGTTGCAAAAATCAAGTTTAGAACAGTAAACATTTGCTAATGCAGTGCAACCATGTTGTTAGAACTTAGAACAGATTTTTTTTTTCTGAAACAAAGTTTTCACCAGATAATATCAGCACAGAGTTCGATGAGCAGTTAAATCCGTGTTCATAGAGTTCTTTTTTCATCTGAGACATGGTGATTAGTTCATGATGTCCATCTAAGTGCCCATATTCTAACTTTCTAACCATATTCAACATTGAAATTTTCTTTACACTGCCACGAAGTAAGCAGAGATAAACTGCAAATGAAACACGCTCACAAGTCACAGGTGACAAGAGAAGCTCATGCAGAAAAGTCACCGTGCCATCCCCCGTAGCCACCTTCCCTGGTTACCTTACTGTTCAAGATCACAAGATTCCCGACTACGGCGTAGAAAGACGGCTAGGGTGAGACCGACTAAAGCAAACGATAACAATATTTGACTTCACCAACATTCAGTGAGAAGCCTGTTGGTTGCACGAGGATCCCACATTCATACCCCAGCACCACAGGTTCAGATCACACGCGGTTTACAGAGAAAAGTAACGAACCTGTTGTCATGCCTGGGCCCACCCGGTGTGTGCCTATAAAAGCAAGTCATTGTTAAACAATAACACAGAAGGCCGGTAAGAGTGAGAGATCATCATCGTACCTCCACGATGGCTGAGCCTCTGAAAACAAACGGCAATGGGGCTGCTGAAGCGGGCTCTGCGTTTGCGTCGGTGAAGGTGCCGCCGTCGCCCCCGAGGAGGCTGCAGAGGTTCGACTCCCTGCATATGGAGGCCGGGAAGATTCCTGGTGGCTATAGCTATGCAGCCAAGGTCTGTTCTTCCCTTGCTCTCTTCCTCGGTTCAACAGAAATCTTCATTTCCTTACAATACAAGCAAGGGAGCTGCATCAACATTTTCTGGTTCCTGTTATGATGGGGTGCTTTCTCATGAACTGCAAACAAGAAATCTCACAGAAAGATAACAGTATGCGCTTGTAATATTACAGACAGCACAGTTTTGTCAAGGAAGGCTGCTAAAAGTAACTAATGTATTATGATGTCATCCCATCATGGCAGACTTATCACTTAATTACGTGAAGTAACTAAACATAGCAGCTGCTTCAGCATCATGAGCTTGCAAAACCAAACAACCAACCATATTAATTAACTTCTGCTTTAACATCTTAAGCTTGCACAATCAAACAACTGAGAATATTAATAAGCTGCTTTACTTGAGGTGAATGTAATTTTTTGAAATCTGACTCTGATTTTCTACTCTTTCTTCCTGCAAAGCAGGTTGGCTGGGCGACGACACTGCACTTGGCCTTCCAGAGCCTAGGTGTGGTTTATGGGGACATGGGAACTTCGCCCCTCTATGTGTTTTCCAGCACCTTTACTGGTGGGATCAAGGACACAGATGACCTCCTTGGTGTCATGTCCCTGATTATCTACACTGTGCTTCTCCTTCCATTGATGAAATATTGTTTCATTGTCTTGAGAGCTAATGACAACGGCGATGGTAAGTAAATACCTTCCACTTATCTTCCTGACAGAAATTGCATGTTTACAGAGAAGACTTTTAAAAAACTAGAAAAGATTGTGCTGATTTTACAGCCAGTGTTTCTGTTAAAAAAAATATAGAAACGAATGGCCATAGGAGCAAAATATAGAAAAATAAATGGTAACATAAATATTCCAACAATCCCACTGCATTGGTTTAGACAGTATCTTACAGAGTACTGACAATCATTAGAAGTGCCAGGGTCTGAGCATTAGGCACTTAGTTCCATAAAAGAAAACCCAAAATATGTGATAAGAAGTACTCCCTCCGTCCCATAATATAAGAACGTTTTTCAAGCTTACATAGCTTGAAAAACGTTCTTATATTATGAGACAGAGGGAGTACTTAAGAGACCATATGCATGCAAACAATATTTTGTTCATGTTAGTTTGTCATGTCTTATGAGTTCACAACCTTTGCAGGTGGAACATTTGCACTTTATTCCTTGATATCTCGGTATGCTAGGATTAGCTTGATACCGAACCAGCAGGCTGAAGATGCAACAGTCTCTCACTACAAGTTAGAGTCTCCCACAAATCGTGTCAAGCGGGCTCATTGGATTAAGGAAAAGATGGAAAACAGCCCGAAATTTAAGGTCATACTTTTCCTAGTGACAATTCTAGCAACATCAATGGTTATTGGTGACGGTGTGCTAACTCCATGTATTTCAGGTGAGCATCCTTCCTTTCTTGAGCTCATCTCCTGTCAGCTTAAAATAACCCGCATGCAACCGGATAGTTAAAACATGTGGACTCTTGAATAAATAATGTGCCACATCTACTTTATGAACTAACTGAACACATGCTCATGCTAAATAATTGTTATTGGGATAAAATATCGAACAGAGAAATTATCATTCAGAACAGTATTAGAGCAGCTTATTATTCTGCTAGATGATAGAATGCCCAATTTGCACTGTAATATATTTATAAGCATGATTGCTTTCAACTTAGCTAACAGAGTTGTTTGCCATTTTACTGTGTTACAGTGCTTAGTGCAGTTACGGGAATCAAGCAATCAGCAAAGTCGTTAACTCAAGGTATACCAATCATTAGGATGCATCCCTCTGTTTAGCAGTGAAAGTTACATCCTTGTCACTATCTTAGAGTGCCAGTTTTATTTGACTCTTTTGATCTCATCAACAGGACAAATTGCTGGCATCGCAATCGGCATTCTGATCGTCCTCTTTCTTGTTCAGCGCTTTGGCACAGACAAAGTTGGTTACACATTTGGCCCAGTAATCTTTATATGGTTCATCTTAATTGCTGGCATTGGAATCTATAATTTGATCAAACATGATACTGGCATTCTGAAAGCATTCAACCCACAATATATAGTAGAATATTTCCAAAGAAATGGCAAGGACGGCTGGATTTCTCTTGGAGGTGTTATCTTATGCATTACAGGTATTTTCATGTCATGAGTTCAATACAGAACTTTGCAATTGTTCACCCTAAGATGTCAACTAATAGAATAGGCCCACAAGGTGCTGCACTGATATTGAAAAAAGAATAAATGTTCCTTATTTATTCAGAAGTCTTGAAAATGGATATTGTGTCTTTATTGAAATAGGAACCGAAGCAATGTTTGCTGACCTTGGTCACTTCAATGTGAGAGCAATTCAGGTAATCAAGCAACTCATCTGAATAATTAGCCTTTTCATTATTTTGATTTTGAGTGCATGCACAGAAAGGGGGACTGGAGAGGGAATAAACTCTGTGCAGTTATGCTTATGGAAAATAAATCCTTTCGAATTATATAAAACAGTATTATGAAAAAAATACTTTCCTCGATCAATGAATTTGTAATTAATTTTATTCATAACTTTCCATTTATTCCACTTAGACAATTAATATAAATTTGTATTGCACTGCAGATTGGCTTTTCTGCAGTTCTGCTCCCATCAGTACTGCTTGCTTACATGGGACAGGCTGCATATCTTCGCATCCACCCTGAAGATGTTGCAGATACATTCTACAAATCAATCCCAGGTGAGATCATAAGAGGATCAGCTAAGAAATTGAATGAGTTAGGCACTCAAAGATTAATATTTAACAACAAACTCGTTTATTTTGTCACAGGTCCATTATATTGGCCAACATTTGTGGTGGCCGTGGCTGCTGCTATAATTGCAAGCCAAGCTATGATTTCTGGTGCCTTTGCAATCATTGCTCAGTCCCAAGTTCTTGGTTGCTTTCCACGGGTTCGTGTCACTCACACCTCAAAAAAGTATCATGGGCAGGTCTACATCCCTGAGATCAACTATGCATTAATGATCTTATGTGTAGCTGTGACAGCTATTTTCCAAACTACAGACAAGATTGGCAATGCATATGGTAAGAAAATCCTCAACTCTATATAAAGAAAGGTGTAAATAATTCAATACTGAAGATCATTTCTGCTATAAGATTGAGATATCTCACGCTTCTATTATTCCCTTACACAACTGTTTCATGCAATTTCTCTTAAATAGCCTTCACCGCAAATTTCAATATAAACACAGATGCACTGCAATTGCTTATAAAATGATTTTTTCCCTCGTCTATTTGCCTAGATTGTCGGCAAGTAGTACGTTACTCGCTAATATGCTATATTGCCGTTGCTGCTTAGGCTGCCAAAACCAGAAAAGTGAAATCATCATATGATAATTATGGAATTCAGCAAGAATATATAAGTTTGTAGGTAAGATATGACAATGTCTGCATAGCATGATTAATTGATTAAAATATACCGGATTGGTCCATTTTTTTCCAAATTCGAATGGCATCTTGACCCATCAACTTATTCTTATAAAATCAAAGAAGTAACAAGTATTATCCACATTCCAAATTCACTTCATTACTTTCAGTAATAATGCATCAGTTTTATAATATTAATATAATCATCATATATGCAGGTATTGCTGTCGTCTTTGTGATGTTCATAACAACACTTCTAGTCACACTGGTAATGGCCATGATATGGAAGACAAGTTTGCTGTGGATTGCACTCTTTCCAATAATATTTGGCGGCGCAGAGCTCCTGTACTTATCCTCAGCATTCTACAAATTTGTAGAAGGTGGCTACTTGCCACTAGGTTTTGCAGCAATTTTGATGCTTATAATGGGCACATGGCACTATGTTCATGTTCATCGGTACAAATACGAGCTCAAGAACAAAGTGTCAAACAACTATGTGGCAGATTTGGCAACAAGGAGAAATCTTGCTAGGTTGCCAGGAATAGGCGTTCTGTACTCTGAGCTTGTGCAAGGAATCCCACCCATACTGCCCCATTTGGTAGAAAAAGTACCTTCCATCCATTCAGTTCTTGTGATTACCTCAATAAAGTACTTACCAATCAGCAATATAGAAACAAATGAACGGTTCCTCTTCCGATATGTGGAGCCAAGAGAATACAGGGTATTCCGATGTGTGGTGCGCTATGGTTACAACAATAAAGTAGAAGATCCAAGAGAGTTCGAGAACTTGCTTATTGGGAACTTGAAGCAATTCATCCATCAAGAATCACTCTGCAGCGAAAGTAGTCATTCCCTTGAAGGAGAAGATAATGCATTCGAAGAATCAGGAGATACAATGGAGCCTTCTGTTGAAGTTCAAGATGCAAGGTTGCCGAAAAGGTTTTTGGATGGAATCACTGCTAGCCCAGTGAACGGGTTAATGGATGAGATAGAGTTTATTCAGAGAGGGATGGATGATGGTGTTGTCCATCTACTGGGAGAAACTAACGTGGTGGCGGAGCAAAATGCCGGTTTGGTGAAGAAAATAATAGTTGACTACGCCTACAATTTCATGAGGAAGAACTTCAGGCAACCAGAGAAGATCACATGTGTTCCACATAACAGGCTGCTGCGTGTGGGAATGACATACGAGATATAGAGAGATGCTCAGTGTATTGATGAGATTGACAATAGCTTCAGTTTTCTCAGTACCAAGTGCAGAAAGGATATGCAGAGGAAGGCGGCGACCGGGTAAACAGCCTCCTTGACTGAACAGCAGAGGATGGAGAGATTTTACGCGTACAAGTGGTGAAACTACAGTACATGCAATGGGTATTTACCATATAGTAATATTTTTGTTTGGGAAATTGTACTGCATAAGTGTTTGTTAGCAATGAAGGGGAGCCTTGGCGCAGTGGTAAAGCTGCTGCCTTGTGACCATGAGGTCACGGGTTCAAGTCCTGGAAACAGCCTCTTGCAGAAATGTAGGGAAAGGCTGCGTACAATAGACCCAAAGTGGTCGGACCCTTCCCCAGACCCTGCGCAAGCGGGAGCTACATGCACTGGGGCTGCCCCCCTTTTTTAAGTGTTTGTTAGCAATAGGGATGCATAGCTGTTAAGTGTTAAACTCCTAGTTTGGCCAACTCTTTGCCTTCTATTGGAAAACTCAAAAACTTAGTATGTGCAGTTGTACACAAAGATTGTAACCTACTGGCAAAAGTTAAACAAAAAATAAAGTATGACTTTTGTACATTCATGTGAAATTTTGTAACAGCATGTTACGAATTGTATGCGGCCAGCACCTGGCATTTCAGAAGTTTTTGTTTAGGAGGCGAGGCAACAGATTTACCAAACATGACAAAAAGAGGAAGAACTAATTGTGCATTTGAGCTACTGTACCACCAACCGTGTGATTGTAAGAAATGGAAGGGCCAGAGTGTGGATTAAACAAATGTGCATCAGTTATCTTCAGAGTTCAGACATTGTGTTCTCAGCAAAAAAATCAAGAATTTATCACCCTACTCGATTTGAGCTCCGAAATCAGAAGGCGAGACCATGAGGTACGAGGACAAGAAAAGCATCAGATTTGTGCACGGAACTAGTTCGACATGAAAAGAGGTCCCGGCAGGCATTCCATCAAACATCTCACAGGCATTTGTCACGAGAAGCAAATCCTGCGAGGTCGTGTCCATACCTATGCACTCCATTCCACCTGGGCGAATCCACATGGATATAGAGACCGATCTCTGCTTCCACTTGCCACCCGTCCGCTAGTTACTGCTATGCGAGTAATTCGCAAGGAGAGGATGCTTGGGTCAGCGTTGGAAGTTGGAACAGAAGAAGAAGGGAAACGAATCGAGGACGGCGGGTGAGGAGAAGAGACCGCTGGTCAGGAGCGAAGCACGCGTCATCGCCGCCGCGAGGGAGGATCCGGACACCGGATATGGCGGCGAGGAGCCACCAGCCGATCGCCTCGGTGCTCCTGTGGCGCCTTTTTTTTTTTTTGAGTACATCCTGTGGCGCCGTAAAACCACACGGAACAGATCGAGTCCCGATTGGGCCTGGAAAATGATTGTCTGGCGCCTTACGGCCTTGTGGCGACGGCCTTGAATCGCACAGAAGGCCCATCCGTCCGTTCGTTGGGCCGCCCGTTCGGCCACGGTATTTTTTTTCTTTTCAGGGCACGCGCACTGCTGCTACGAAGAGCAACTAGTTAACGAGCGCTTCTTCGGAGCGCTCGTAACGAGCGGTTCGGGAGCGCCCCGCGCACGACAAGTGTCGCGCGCGGAGCGCTCCCGTCAGGAAAAACCAGGTGGCCCGGTTGGTTCCCGATTTTTTCTTTCCGGCTTGTGGTTTCGTACGTTTTGTACTTTGACCCTCATACTACGACATTTTTTCGTTTTCCTTTTTCACGCGAAAACACAAAAAAAATACCAGTTCGCGCGCTTGATTCCCTGTTTCCCTTTTTCGTTTCCCTTTCTGTTCCCATTATATTTCCGGGTAATGGAGATTTATGGGGTAGTTACGGGCGGGGACTACCAACACTATCAAATGTGACCTTTCAAGTAACAAAAAAAGCAACTTTTTAATGTAAAACGGCAGTCTTCAGAATTGTTCAATCGTGTGACTTCTTTATAGGCACGGGTGAACACTAGGAGAGGCACGGGCGTATAACTTTACTAAATTGAAGAAAAGCGTGCTGGTTCGTGCGGCGTGCGGCGCGTTGTCCGTCGCGGTCTGACACGACGCCTCCGACGCGAGGGAACCTCCTGCTCGCCTTCGGCTTGTTTAATTTTCATAAACATCTTGAAGGGGGGGCATAGGCCGAAGTGTGTGTTGGTCGAAGTGTGTGTTGGGCCGTGCAGCGTGCTGGTTCGTGCGGCGCGTTGTCCGTCGCGGTGTGACACGGCGCCTCCGGCACGAGGGAACCTCCTGCTCGCCTTCGGCTCGTTTAATTTTCATAAACATCTTGAAGGGGGGGCATAGGTCGAAGTGTGTGTTGGGTCGTGCAGCGTGCTGGTTCGTGCGGCGCGTTGTCCGTCGCGGTGTGACACGGCGCCTCCGGCGCGAGGGAACCTCGTGCTCGCCTTCGGCTCATTTAATATTCATAAACATCTTGAAGGGGGGCATAGGTCGAAGTGTGTGTTGGGTCATGCAGCGTGCTGGTTCGTGCGGCGCGTTGTCCGTCGCGGTGTGACACGGCGCCTTCGGCGCGAGGGAACCTCCTGCTCGCCTTCGGCTCGTTTAATTTTCATAAACATCTTGAAGGGGGGGGGGCATAGGTCGAAGTGTGTGTTGGTCGTGCAGCATGCTGTTTTGTGTGGCGCGTTGTCCGTCGTGGTGTGACACGGTGCCTCCGGTGCGAGGGAACCTCCTAGCAGGTCGTGCAAAAGGCAAGCTGCTTTGTTTCGGAACGCACAGGTTTGAAGAATGTGCAGTCACGTCTACTTAAGAGCTATGCTTTGTTGACGATATATAGGTTTGTGCGTGCATGCACATGTGTGCATACTACGAAGGCATTGGTATGTTGCCTCCGGAGGCACGGGTTTCAAGCATGTGAAGTCACGTGTGCGTAGGAGGTAGCCACGGTAGAGGCGCTCTTGATATGTGTGTGTGTGGATATTGCCCAGAGGCATGGTGACCCAGGGTTTGGTGGCACAAGGCCATGTCTCCTCTGGAGGCACCGGACGATGCTTTTTAGAGTCACGCTTAAGGGTATGTGTGTGTATGGATATTGCCCGGAGGCATGGTGACTCATGGTTTGGTGGCACAAGGCCATGTCGCCTCTGGAGGCACGGGACGGTGCTTTCCAGAGTCACGCGTAAGGGTTCGTTTTGGGAGTCATTGCTGTAGTACAAATAAGAAGAGGCATTGTTGTTTATAGTTTAATGGCACTCTCTTATGATGTAAGAGGCATTGTTGTTGAAATAGTTCTCTTTTCAACATGAACACACAATTTCTAACTACATTACATATAAATGTGAGTTATTGACAAACTGTTTTCTCACGTCTAGATAGAATTAGCCTCTCGGGCTAAATCAAAAGTTTTACTCTTCATTTTTGCTTAAGATCTTGCTAATCTCGTCACCCATTTCACTAGCTTTGACTTGATTCATCTCGCTATTTAAGAGAATGTACATTGCCTCTGCCCTCCAATCTTCAACCTCATCCTGTGAAATTTTGCCGGGAAGAGAAGTATATTATTAGAGTTTGTGCATATAAGCTATTTATAAGTAAATATGTATAAACTTACTGTCAAATCTTCCAGGTCTTCGACAAACTTTTCACCATTATAGAGGAATGCAAGCTTTAAAACATTAAATGTTGATTCTCCCTTTTCTACCACTGGAACATCTTGCACGGTATGAGTTTGCCATCTTGTACCCTTGGGATTCAGTGTTTCTCCTAGTATGATGTTGAAGACTTCTTTAAACCTAGGTACCTAGGAATATTGCATTTTGTAATTAATTGTTTTAATATTGCAACTTGTAAAACTGAAAAAAATTGTTATGTATAAATGCTTACAATCGCCAACTTATGAACATGATATTCGTCAAACTGTCTTTCTCTTTCTTCTTTAGCATCTTCATTTTCCTGAAGAACTCGACATGCTTCTTCTTCTGTCAATTCGTCGATGTCTATCTTTTCTTTCTCAAATTCCTCGTGAGTCGTTTCTCGAGGATCAATAATGCGAACTTTGTGTTTGTATTTGTCCAGGACATATAGTACATAGCGGTCATGCCTTTCCATTGGAATGAATATCTGCGTACAAAATACTTGTTGCTTAGATGACAGTTTAATATAAAGTAATTTGATAGAGCGCATATTTTCTGATTTTGTCATGGAAGAAAGGGTTGTTACGATGTTTGTTGTTGAGAGCTTTTTCCATTGATTTTCCTTGAGATACATGGAACCAGCTGATTCTTTTCTTTTTGCAATTCATTTGTAAATTTAGTAATACTAGTTTTGTGTTCGTTTAAATGCAATATATGCTGCAAACAATATTTATGATGAAAAAAACTGTTAGAAAAAAGAGCTGTGTAACAATATAAAAAGAGTAGTTGTTGCAATATAACACAAGACTTTGCTTTTTAAAAGTTTACCTCTGCAAAGTTTGGGCCTGATATTACTCTGTCACTCTATTTTGAATCTTGTCTGCTTTCCCAAATTTCTGCTATGTCATCGAGGACCCTTTTTTCCATATGATGTGGTATGTTTGTCTGTGATGGTCTTGGACCAAATACTGCCTTGAGTTGGGCTCCAGTAAGTTGCGTGCTTTCACTGTCCCTGCGGATGCGCCTAAATATAGTTTTGCTGCGACAGGGAGATAAAATAATTTTGGAGGTCATGGTTAGTGAGAAACAGATTCTTACATTACTTTTGGCCTCTGTGCAACTATTTTGAGGTGCAATAGAAAACAACTCACTTCTTGTATTCCTCCTGCCAGCTATCGCTCATGACTAGATGGAAGAGGTCGGACGCCTCCTTTGTGTGTTGGAAGCAATAAGAATGTTTTGGATATGGACTGGTGCTTTGTCTTTTTTCCTTTTTGTTTCATCTGTTTGTGTCAGCGGAAGCAGATATGTAATATGTAAGGTCTCGTGATATGAAAGACATTGGTGAACCGTGGGATGGGTAGGTTATTACAAAAAAAAGATAAGTAGAAATGATTTTCTTACCTTTGTTGGTGGAAAAGAACTTTGATGTTTCTGGTTTGAATTCTTTGATTCTTCCAGGTAGTTGCTCCCAGTTTACTAGGTTTGTTCCACCAAATATGGCTGTAAAAAGGAACTCTGGTTTCCACTCGACATCTACGTTGATTTGCTGCATGGAGGTCATCCGATATTCTTTTATTTTTCTTTCATGAGATAATTGAAGTATTCAAGTAGTGCTGCTTGTAAAAATTAATTTTTTTTGCTCTTGTACTGTTCACTTACATTGAAATCATCATCATCTTTTATGAGATCAATGCCATTCCAGTATTTTGCAAATTGAACCATGAAGTGTCCGCATTGGGTACCCTGCTGTTTTGGCACGCAAACTTTGTTAGGTGTTTCTGCTATCCTCGACCAGTTCGGTTCGCTGTTGGCTCGTAGCTCCGCTTCACCGTAATGCTTCTTCATGAGTGCGTGCATCATTTTAATCTGTGTTATTATTGGGTTTTGCCATTAATAAAGGGAATGCAGGAATTGGAAAACCAATTAGAAATCATTGTTGAATTGACGTACCAGTTCTTCGTGATCCTTATGGTGTGTTTTCCATGTACTTTTTCCGTTTCCGTGTCTGTAATTCAGTGAGTCAAGTATGTCGATGGAGCTTGTGTACTTGTTGAGCACGTACAATGTGTAGTGTTTAGCTGTGTTGTGAGGTATCATAATCTGCAGTGTTTGGAGACAGAGCGAGTTAAAGTTCATTCTTGTCAGGAGAATTGAATGACATGTGAATGTGCAATCTGTAGGAAGAATGAATTATGTTTCTATATTTCTATCAACTTACCAGCTTTTTCTTTAAAAGTTCCTTCCCTGTTACAAGGGGTGCAAACTGTTTCAATGCTTCTTCCTCATTGAATTTTGCTAGTCCTCCTTTTTCTCCAATTTTAACATCGAGCACGATCTACGACCAAAAAGTTTTCTACTTTCTAGTGCAATCATTGTAATCACTGAATTGATGCAAGTGTTTTTGTCAAATTGGACTTCATAAGTTTGCAAATTCTGCGGGAAGTATGGCTTTATAGGTCGTGTTGTATTGTTGCTGCACTGTCCATTCGTCGAACAATGTGTTTGCGATGGAGCCCTCCATCTGTCCATGATCTCCTTTCCGTAGCTGTTCCATTGCTTGTTTTCCTGTAATCCAATCGGGTCGCTTCGAGCTAATATATATGTTTAGACTGCAAGCAGAAAAAGTTTATACATTAGTTAGGTTGGTTTAAAAAGGGGCAACATTTCTTTGTTTTTTTGTTTATGCAAGAGAAAGTACTTACTCTCCGCATTCGTCCTATCCTTCTTTGCTGAATAGGTATTCATGGAGTGCTCTGGCTTTGTACATAAATTTGAAATCTCCTGGGACAAAAGTAGGAATCATGATTTCTCCAAGGAGCCTTCTTGAAGGCTTTACCGGCCTTTTCTTGACCGAGATTTTCTTGTCTGAGCTGTTCTCAGATGATCGAGGCATTGAATGTTCTCTTGACTCTTGCTGCAAGATTGCCAGATACGGCTTGGGATTTTTGTTGAATTCATAGATTTCATGCTCAGTCAGCCATGTTTTGATTAAATCGAAGTTGAGCCCATCTTTATATGGTCGCTGTACACCTCTAGTTGTAGCGGGTTAAGGCTTGAAAAAAATTCGTCAACTTCTTCCTGCTTTTCCATTGTTTTTGGTTTTAGGAAGTCTAAAGAGATGGTGCTGGAGGTGCCTTGCTGATTGCTTGTCGAGCCTGTTTCTTCTTGAAGAAGAATAGGCTGTTTCTTCTGCTCGGAAACCTGTTGTTGTGTATTTGGTACGTCGTTGCTTCTGTCATCCTCTTTTAAATCAGTGCCTGTTTGTTCCAGTTGCTCTGTGGTCGTGATATTGCTGTTGATATTTTGCTCGTCTGTTTCCTCTTCGGCATGGTGTGGTATCTTGTCGTCTGGTGGTGGTTGATCTGGTTCTATTGATGGATCATTTTGTTCGTGGTCTGTGCAAGATTGTTGGGCAACGGCGTGGCTGCTGACATCCATAATATCTTTGCGTTTACTGGATATATCAATAACTTCATGCTCTTGTGTGGTTGTCAAATGCATAATATGTTCTTTTGGCCCTGGAGTTGGCGGAAACTCTTCTAGTATGCAACATTCTGCTTGTTGCATTTCTTTGTCTTCCATATCTACTTCATACTTCAGCATATCTGTAAAACAATAATTAAAAAAATATTACTTCTTCTAGTGTTACGAAACTGTAAGATTTAGTTTCTGAAAAGACTGACCTGTTGTATACTTGATTAGTGACAGTTTTGTATTCCCTCTGCGTTGACTGATTAGTTGATATAGAAACTTTTTCCTCAACTTTCGTATGTGTTCGGGCTTTAAGGTTGCTGTTGTTCCATCACTGCTTCAGGTTCATGTGCACATAGAATGCGCAGTCCATTCTACATGTAGATGAATGGTACTGGTAATATTGTTGCATTCAAGAAACGGAAAGAAGAGAAAAGTTTGAGCAATGGTAGTGGTAATTGTTGTATTGAAAAGACGAAAGAACAGAATTATTTCAGTAATTGTAGTATTGAATCTTGCATTGAAAAAAAAGAAATAAGTGAAGATGTTGGAAGTGCTTACGTGTCTTCTCCTTGAAGTGGCACCTGCAGTCTGACCTTTTTGTAATGGTCGATGCTTTTTTCTGAAAGCTGTAGCTCTGTGCTTATGTGCTTCCAGATTTTCATTAGTTTGCTGGTTACATTGTTGAAGAATTCTATTGTGCCTGGATATGCAGTTGAAGTGTCAAGGAGTTCAAACCGTTGTTTTTGCATGTTAACTGTGATGGTGAAGTAATGATTTATAGTTTCGTCTTGCTCAAACTCGCACAACAAACATGGTAGAAGGAACTACAAAACACAAAATAAAAAGAAAACATTTGGAAATCTTCTTATATTTAGAAACATAAAATAAAAAGACAACTTTGCATAACATATACGCAATTTGTGTTTTGTTTTTGAAACAGCTGATCTCCTTACCATGTTATAATCTTGCAGTTTTCTTCTTGCATGTTGAAAAATGATCTAAGCCTTGCAGGTAGTAATTTTTTTGTAATGTGTTGTTGATCATTATTTTCGTAGCACATTGGATCTTCGTCGTCGGCTTCCCTTATTGAGTGCTGCTTGTTTCATCACAGATAGACAAAGGGAATTTGTCAGTTCAGCTATAGGGGAAGTTTATCTATTTATAAAGTCATATATAGTGTTTTAAACGTGATTCTTTTGCCGTGATATTTACTTACAGTGTTGCTTAACGACAGAATATTTCTCTGTGTGCCATTGAGTTGTTTTCTCAAGATTGTTAGCATGGGCTCTATTGCTTCGGTGCGTACTGATTTACCGACCTTGAAGCTTTCGGAGACATGTCCTAGATTTACATCAAACTTGTCCGTTGTAATGAAAAGCTGATCCCTGCAAAGTATATTTAGAAAAATGTTTTAGTTCACACGTGATACAGTCAAAATGATCGTGTGTAAGAATCTTTTCTGTGTTAGTTGCACGAACTTACATTTCTCTCTTTGTCCATGGCTTGCATATAGCGTTGTACAGGTCTTCGATGGCTTTGTTGACGGAATCGCTATCTTTGCCCCCTTTCTCCACTGTGCCTGCGATGATTTTGAATTTAATGTAAATAATTCCAAGTCACAAAGATCAAAAGATAGCAATTATGTTTCTATTGTCTTGCCTGCTTCGATGCTGGAAGATATGCCATGTCCAGTGTTGTTCCTTTCTTGTTCTCCTTCTCCTTCCTACGACATGTTTTGTTCTTCTTTTTGTGTTGTACCCTTTTGTTCAGTTTCTTCTCCGCCCTTATTTGAGTCGTCTGTGCTTTTCTTAGCATCATGTTTTTCCTTGTCAACCGTTATGTCTTGCTGGTGGTTTTTTCCGTCTTGTTTTTCAGTCTCGACCTGGATGGCACTGACCTGTCTGCAAGGGGAATTGGCATCGTACGACGGCATATGGTTTTCTTCGATAGTTTCTGGTTCTTTCTCTGGAACAATTTGTGTGCTTGCTTCATTGGTTGTATCTCCGTGGTTGCCTTCTTCGTGTTTCTGCGTTGTCATTTAAAAAGCATTGAAATAATTTAACTTGCTACTTTATTTTAATTATAGCAGCTGTTATGGGAAAATAGCAAAGCGTTCGGTGCGTGCTTTGAGCTATTTTGATTGTGATTAAGTTGTCATTTTGTGGAAACATTTTCTGCAACTTCACATGTTGAGCTGTCGTTGGTGATGCTGACTGTTCCACCCGTTCTTCGTTGGGTGTTGTTTCTTGGGTACCGTCTTGTTCTTTGGTTTGGTGATCATCGTCACTGTGATGGTTTTTGTCTCGCAGTTGTTCAATCATAAAGGTGGTAAGTTTCAACCATGGAACTACTTTATATTTTCGTAGAATCAGCTTATGTAACTTTACCTTCTCATTCGTTATTGTTTTTGTTGTCTCTGTTGCTGTTCTCGTTGCTGCTGCTGACTGTTGTGTGCATGTTCTTCGTTGAGTGGAGGTTTTTGGGCATCTTCATGTTCTGTCTTTTGGAGTTCATCGCCGCTGCCGTTGTTTTTGTCTTGTAGCTTTTGAAACACACACGTGGCTAAGTGGCAGTGCATTTGATCTTCAACAGAGCTATTTTATACTTTTAGAGGATCAGCTTATGTAACTTTACCTTTTCAGTCGTTGTCACTGCTGCCGTCTCTGCTGCGGTTTTTTTGGTGAGTGAATATTTTGGCACTTGGTCTTCTTTGACGTTGACGTCTGCCATTTGAAGAACATTTTGCCCTTCTTCAGTGGCCTCCTTTTGCTCATCTGTCTCCTCTCTCTGTGATCGAGGAAAGTAGTGAAATGTGAAATGCGTATTTTTTAACTATAAGATCATTCAGAGGTATTATGTGTTTTCACCTCTATACTTGTTACTGCTGATTGTTCTACGTGTTCTTCGCTGAGTGGTGTTTTTGGGTCCTTCTCTTGCTCTTTTTTTGCTGTTCATCATCACTGACCTTGTTTTTTTTCTTGCAGCTATTCAAATATAGAGGTGGCAAGTGAGAGTGCATTGGAGTGAGTACAGGTGTGGTAGGTTGGAGTTTACTTGATTGTGCACGCGGCAATTTTATAATTTCATGCTTGGAGGTTTTATAACTTTACCTTTTCAATCATTGACGCTGGCGCTGACTCTGGTAGCTGTTGTTTGGTGAGTGAATTTTTGGTGGCTTTGTCTTCAGTGGCATTATTGTCTACTGTTTGATGAACATGTTCGGGTTGTTCATTGGGCTCCTCTGGTTGTGTTTGATGGTCTTGATTGTTGGTGCTCTCCTGAGCTTCTTGTGCCTGCACCAACACAAAAAGTATTTGAGAAATGGGTGCATCTCTGATTGTTGAGTTACTTTTTTATAAGACCTCTTTCTCTGGATTTGCAGGACTGTCTACTACTAGAACTACGGCTTCTCCTTGTCTCGTTCTGTCCTCTAGTTTTTCTTGTTCAATGTTTATGCGAGTGCTTTCGCTTGCTTCCTCTTCCTGTTCGATAAGAAATTGAAATTATACTTTGAACTTCATTTGTGCCTCAGCTTTGTAACCTCACCTCTTCAGATGTTGTTGTTTGAAGTTCTGTGTGTTTTCAAGTTTCCTTTGGTTGCGCTGCTTCTTGATCTTCGAGATCAATGTACTTTTTTGTTTCCTGCATTTGTTCAAAGAAAAGGGTCAGACATCCCTTATAATCCTTGTATTGTGGTGGTGGGATGTATTACGTAGTTCAGACATCATAAATGGTTTCAAAAGGGTTTGTTGTTGATTTTTTACCTCTGTGTTGATGACTGGGTTATTCGTGCCTGCATCGACTGTTTCTTTGCTAGGTATAACAGTCTCTAGTTTCTCATCGGCTTGGATGTCTTGGGTTTTCTCCTTTGTACTCGTGATGGTGATCTGCAATGCCGTGGCACTGGAAATCTCTTGTGCACAAACTTCCTGTTCTATGACTCCTTCGTCTGTTTGAGGTTCACTATGGGGTTCAATTTCAACACTGGTTGTCTCTTGGTCTTGTAGTGATTGTGATACCTAGAGTTCAAAAAATATGAGTTTGTGTTTCACTTTCTTTCCTGCCATTATGAGTTTCCGGTGTGGGGTGTAATGGGCTGTGGAATTTTACCTCCTCTTCGTTGTTTTCTTCTTCTTTGTCATTTGTTATGCTAACGGTTGATTGTGGGTCAGCCTCTTGCATTTGGTTGACGGGACTGCTGACTTGATTATTCTCCAGCTGAGCCTATATTTTGTTGGAGGTTTGTCAGTTAACTTATAACTCTATCCAATTTTGAAAGGAAAAATGGATGTTCATACTGACCTCTTCACTGGTTCTGACGTCAACCGTATCTTGTGCTTGCACTGGAGTAGTTGTTGTTGTAGCACTGTCTATTGTGAGGTTGCTTTGTTTGTTGCGTTCATTCTTGTTTTTGGGGTTGTTGATGCCATCCTGCTGTTGGAGTTCATCTTGGCGTGGCGTGCTATTGGTACGTTCCTGAAAGCATTGACACAACTCTTTTCAGTTGAGGTATGAAAACAGGGTTTTGCTTGCGGATGGCACCATGCATTACTATTTATTTACCTGTTTTTGCCGCTTTATCTTCTTCTTGTCAATGCCCACGTCCCTTGATTTTGTTCTTCTCTTCCTCTCTTCGTCCTCTTCTTCTTTCTTACCTTTTCTCCTTTCTCTTTGTTCTGTTGTGGCTACTATTTCATTTGTGCGGTTGGCATCGACTAGTCTACTTGATGCTGCTGGAACTGCTTGCTCTAGCATCTGCAGGGTCGCGTTGTCTGTGAGGTACCTTGTGCAAACTATGTCCTGAAATTTTCTGAGTTGTTCTAGAGAATCCATCAGGGCAATTGTTTGTTGCACGACTTTGTCCTTGTTTTTTTCATCCAATATCTCTTCTTTTTCGTTGCATCGGTGTTTAGCCCTGGTGGTTACTGCGGGTAACTGTTCTGCTTCATGGATCACTTTTTCCAACAATTTTTTATCCTTCGGAATCTTTCTTCTGGTCCTGTGCTGATGTTTTTGTTTGGTTCCGTGCTTCCACTGGTGCCGATACGTGGTTCGCCCCGGCGCTTGGGTGGAGGTGGTAGCAGCTTGGTTGTGTGCTGGTGTTGCTGTTATTTATGATGTTCTCCTGCTATCTGGTGAGTTGAAGACGAAGTTGATGTTGTGCTGGTATAGAAGATCCTCTCTGCTGTTCCTTTCCATGTCTGCATCGTTTCAGTGGAATGGAGTTGATTAGAATGGAAACTGTTTTCAAAAAGGGAAGTACTGATTTATGTACAACAGAGCTATACCTGTATCTTGCCAAATTCATAGTCATCTGGTCGTGCTTTTCCGTCCGTTTTCATGTCTGCTCTAGCTATTTTCGCTAGGTCACTCTCTTTGAGATGGTTTGCTCGTGGTAATGAGGTTTTGTCCATTGTCTTTGCAATCTTCCGCATTTTTTTGTGTCGGTTGGCAGCAACAGGGAGTCAAGGTACATGATTACTGGTACCTGTGCCAAACCACTGACATGCTTTTTGTTCTTTTCCTCCTGAGGCAACATCCTGTGCTTCTGCCATGTCTTGGCTCCTTCCCTAATACATTCAACTATTACCTCGCAGAAATCCATCTTTGCTATTTCTGGATAGTCCATGTCCTTGACCATTATAGCTGTCCGGGCGAAGATAGCGGCGCTTGACCCGCAGACAACATTGTGGAAAAAATAAGGAAGAATATTTTAACTGATTTCCTGTTTGATTCTTCATCATCTATTTCCACCAATATTTGTAGCTTCTCGAACAGTTGTTTTGGCGCAAATTTTGTATCTTTGAAGCCAAGCTCTGACATCAGTTCTTTCATTGAAGCCGGGCTAGTCTCTGGCCTTGGTGCTGACCTTTGCGTGCCGTTTGGGTATCCAAACATCTTGTGGGTAGCTTCCTTGGTAATCTTGATTTTTTTGTCTTTAGTAGCATCACCGAAGGTTATTGTCATGGTTTCTGTGTTGAGGTTGTCGTAGATGTGTGCTGCAAGCGGTCTGCAGATGGAGCCCGTTATTTTGCAGTTCTCTATGCTGCCAAATCCCGCCGTCCTAATATCTTTCTTTTGACGGCCTTTAAGTAAATTCCATGCTTTCTTAACATGGGCGAATGCTGCCCCTGCCTTGATTTGGCATTTCTCTTCGTCTGTTTCTTGCTGTTCTTCGTCAACTATTGGTACTACCAGTTCTTTCCCGCTTGTCTTTCTTCTCTTTCTGTCCTTCTTGCCTGATTTGGGCTGTTTCAGAAGAAAAAAAGAAAGGATTTTGTTAGAAAGGAATGTTATATCCCTAGTGTTATTCAAAATTAGTGCATAAGTGTGTTTTTACACCATAGTCATGTTCTGCGTCGCTGTCGTGCTCTTCGGCATCATCATCGTTTGTAGGAATGAAATTTTCATCATGCTGTCTGTCATCGTCGTCGTCATTGGTATCTGAACCTTTCCTGTTGGTATCGTCTTGTTCTTTTTTACCCTTTGTCGTTTGTTTTTCTTCTTGCGTTCAACTTGTTTCTTCGTGCCGGTTGGTTCTGTTGGCGGGAGTACCATTAGAGGTAATGGCTGATGTTGCAAGGTACCAATGTCGACGATGTTTTCAGCATTATCCCTTTTCTTTTTCCTTTTTGCTCCAGGAGTAAAAATAGTGCTGGTATCTGATTTTCTCTTTTTTTGCCTGTTGCTAGTTGTTTACTCCTGTTGAGCCTGGTGTAAGTTACCATTTCTGCCGCAGGTGGTTTGTTCCTCATGGTCTATTCTGTGTCCTTTTCTGATGAATGAGGAGACATGCTTTGTGTTTGTGTGCTGTCAATATCACCGTCTTTGTGTCCTGCATAATGACCAGGTAACGAAAAATGATATTGCTTTGTCCGGAAATAATTTATACACATTTAAAATATATATCTTCCACGATTATGCATAAGGAATGTGAAATTCCCAAAAGGGGATTTTTAGTTTTCTTTTTTGGGTTAAGAAAGGTTTTTTCTACTATTGCCGATATAGCTAATAAGGGGATTGAAAAAATATATTAATTATGGTTATGAGTGGAGCTGGGGAAATGAGGTTAGGGTGAAGCATTTTCTGAGACAAAAATGCACTCTGCAACTGATATTTCATAATGGAAGGAATATCATCAATGAGAGTTGAAGATTTATTTAATAAGTTAAACTATTTTTTAATTAAATATAAGATAGTGGCAGGTAGTTTTATTTGTAGACATAGTTAAGTTATTGTTGTCAAGGATAACAGTTAAGTTATTAATGTCTCAATACAGTTTTTTGCAGATAGACAGTGGACTCTTTTGGTCAAACCTTTGACAGGAGCTTGCTGGATTGCATGCTCTTCAGCAGGGTCTTCGTCAGTATTTTGCTGGGTTTTAGCTTCTTCATGAGGATTTCTCATTGCTGCGTAAAAAATGGGCAGGTGTTAGAAGCAGAGTCGAGTGTCACAGAAAAAAAGCTGCATTGTGTGAAAACAAATTTATATGTATAGAGGCACGGGTTGTTTTTCCCTAGAAGCACAGGGTACAACTATTCTGTGTTCACGTTTTTTCAGACTAGAGGCACTTAATTTGAAAAACGGTTACATTGAAGGGACAAACATGTAGAAAATGTCGTACAGTTATCAGGTTTTGGCCTCTCAGGATGCTTGTGCGGTTTGGATCTATCGATGTATTCTAGTTAGTGACGTTTCAGGTTTAGTACCTTTGAGCACATATCGTCTGGCGAAAATTCCAGGGCGGAGAGCTGTAGCATTTCTATTAAATCTCATCTCTCCGGCAGTTCAGTTTGTTAAACAAATTGATTTTAGGTTATTGGAAAACTCCTTGGTAGCGGTGGCTAGGGTTGCTGCTCCTTGAAGTTGAAAAATCACTACGATTTACCCGGTGGAATGGAGTGGGATAGAATGATAATTACCTTCAATTAGTTGTGCGGTGTTCTTCGGTTCCATCCGCTTATTGTGTCATTGCTCTTTCTTCGTTGCGATTTTCGCCGCCGCTGTCAAAGTCCTCACCGTCGGTCGCCGCAGCCGGTGGGGTTTTTGGTGTTCTCGTGGGCAGTGTGTGGCTGTGTGTATGTCGGATTGGAGGGTGGTTGCGGAACGCGGTGGCGGTTTGTTCGGTTACGCGAACTCGATTTTGAATTTGTGTTTGTGTGCAGAAGGAAGGAGGAGAGCGTGCGGGAGTGATCAAGGTTTTGAGATTTACTTTGCGGAAGGGGAAGCAAGCTAGTAGAAGAGGGAGGGAGAGATGGAAACCATCAAACTGTCTCTAATCTTCAACCGTCCCTTTGAGCATCAAGATCCGTTTTTTCTGATGTTAGGCTCGGGAGTGTAGGTTCTACAGGCACGTAGATGTAGGCACAGGAGGCACAACAATGTAGGTTCTACAAGCAGGTAGAGAACCACGGGATAGGCAAGAGTCGCATGAGGCACGTGGTTTTAAGCATAGGAGGCACGAAAATGAAGGCAATACAGGCACGGACATGCTGCTTTTGGAGGCACGAGTATCAACGCTGAGGATGTGCAATAGTGTTGTGGCAGAGGCATGTGTTAGAAGCGTTGTTAAAGAGGCATGGTTGTGAAGTTTCAGGAGTGACGCGGGCGTTGCAGTGGGGCCATTTAAGAGTCACGGCGTATGTTGCGTTAGGCACGTGAGGCACGTTGGTTCAGGCACGGAAGGGAGAAAAGGTGAATCCACAACAGGCACGTACGTGTGTTTTCTCAAGTCACGGGTGTGCAGTCTATGGATGCACAGAAGTGTGGCAGCAGAGGCATGGGTCTAACTACTCGGTTACAGAACCACGGTCGTGAAGTCACATGGGTGTGGCACTATGGGGCACGTAAGAGTCTCGACAAGTGTCATGTTGTGCACGTGGTTTCAGGTACGTAAGGCACAAAAATGAATGCACCACAGCCACGTACGTGCATTCTTTGGATGCAAAAAAAGTGTGGCGGCAGAGGCATGGGTCCGAGTACTCGGTTAGAGAACCATAGTTGTGAAGTGACGTGGGTGTCGCACTACTTGGCACGTAAGAGTCTTAGCAAGTGTCGCGTGAGGCACGTGTGTGCAAGGATGTAAGGCACATAAATCAAGGCACCATGGTTGTGAAGTCACGTGGTAGTGATGAAGTGGAGCCTCTCTAGAGGCATGTGGATGCAGGCACACGAGGCACGGAAGTGCATGTTCTACATGCACGTACATTCAGGCACAGGAGGCACGGAAGTGTGGGTTCTACAGGCAGTTAGAGGACCACGGGATAGGCAAGAGTCGCGTGAGGCACGTGGATGTAAGCATAGGATGCACGGAAATGAAGGAAATACAGGCACTGACATGCTGCTTTTGGAGGCACGGGTATCAACGTTGAGGATGTACAAGAGTGCGGTGGCAGAGGCATGTGTTAGAATGCTCGGTTAAAGAGGCACGGTTGCGAAGTCTCAGGAGCGACGCAGGCGTGGCAGTGGGGCCATGTAAGAGTCACTGCGCATGTTATTACGTTAGGCACTTGAGGCACGTGGGTGCAGTTACGGAAGGCAGAATTGGTGAATCCACAACAGGCACGTACGTGTGTTTTGTGCAGTTACGGTTGTGCACTCTCTGGATGCACAGAAGTGTGCCGGCAGAGGCATGGGTTTGACTACCCAGTTAGAGAACCACGTTTGTGAAGTGACGTGGGTGTGGCACGACGGGCCCGTAGGAGTCACGGAAAGTGTCACGCGAGGCACGTGGATGTAGGCACTTGAGGCACGGCATTGAAGGAACAGGAGGCACGGATGCAGGTACAGGAGGCACTAAAGTACTGAACCTAAGAGGAGACCTTTTGTGAGTGCGGAATGTTTCAAGATTTACTATGGAAGAGAGGAAGCAAGAGAGTAGTGGAGGTGGGAGAGATGGAAATGATGGAACCGTCTGTTATCTTCGACGGTCTGATTTTAGCATCAAGATTCGTGCCGCCTGGCTTTGTTTTTTTGTTCGATGTAGCGTCTTAATACACGTGTGAGGCATGGAACACCAGGCTCTACAAGCACCGACATTGGAATTATAGAGGCACTAGTATCAACTCTGTGGATGCACAAATGTGTAGTGGCAGGGGCATGCATCTGAAGACTTACTCAAACAGTCACGGTTGTGAAGTCTTTAGAGTTATGAGCGTGTGTCACCACGGGAACGTGAGAGTGATGCGTCGGGAAGTGTGGTAGTAGAGGCATCAGTGTGAATAGTAATCAGAGAGCATTGGTCGTGCAGTAGTAGCAGCGTGCGTCGGGAAAGGTGCGAGGAGTTCAACATAGTACGTGCTTAGTATCTGAACGCAGTGCACACTATCTAAGTGTGCCAGTGCAGTGTGTGCTTTAATGGTTTACGCAAAAACATTTGTTACGTGCTTAATTGGATGATTTGACGGTTGCTTTTTCCCGGCAACCGCGAGCACTGCCACTCGGCGGTTTCCCCGGCGCACAGCAACCACGAACGCATGTCTGCTGCCCTCATTACCACGACGAGGCCTCGTCCAACCACCTCCTCCTCGACCCAAACCTTCACACAAAAGGGCAACTGCGCTTCCATAGCCGCTCAATTACGGAAACACTATTGCCACTCCATCTCAACTAGCAACTCTCACAATCTCTGTGTCAAGGCCGCCATCGCTGGAGGAGCGTAATGGTGGAGGAACCGTCTGCCAAGCGTCCGCGTGGTGAGACGTCCGACCAGAGCACCGAGGTTGACAACGTTCAGGTCCCCGGTCAGAAGCATGACTACAAGGTGCACCTCAAGGAGGTTGGCATCCACGGCAAGGAAAAGCTAGATGTCGTATGCACCAGCAATCCTGATGAAGCCGACAAGATGATCAGCAGGATCCTGAAGAGGGTCTGCGGCTTGTACCCTCAGTTCATCGGCATTGATGTCGAGTATACCAAGGAAGACGAACCTCTGCAGAGGGCAGCGGTTCTGCAGTTACGCGTGGAGGAACTCTGTCTGGTATACCACATCACCGCGGCAACTAAATGGTGAACCATCCTACAGCTTCAACCTCTCCATGTTTCTGTTTAGCTAGCATTTCACCCTGAAATTTGATTAAATTTGTTTATTGAATTGATGTATCAGTGAAGTTTCTGAAGTAGATAAAGTAGAATAGATTTTGAACTTGACTCACCAGATTAGTTTATGTATTTGATGCACTAGATTAATTTATGAATTTGATGTATGAGATTATTTTCTGAACTTGTTGTTCCTGTGCACTTTCTGTTCTAGTGTAGTTTCTATATTTGATGTTCTAGTCTAGTTCAGTTTCTTGAATTGATGTGTTAACGTGGGTAAGGAGTACATAGGTCATTTATTCAAGTGTAAGTACCAAAAATAAAAATGACATGCTGTGCTTGTGCTTGTGTTTGTGAACTCTGCATAGAAGTTTCTGAAATTTTTTCGTCCACAAATTATACGTACTATATAAGTATTTAGTTGATGGATACTTGATGGATCCACCTTAAATGTGTCATCCCCCTTGCAGGCCCAAGAGCCTGCGCCCGTTCCTGAAGGAGGACATGTTCTACACCTTTGCCGGCTTCAGTATTGAAGGTGACAAAGAGATGCTACGAAGTTCTGGTTTGGAGATCAACCCCCACAACTACATCAACATCCAGTGCAAATGGAGAGTTCCGTTCAAGGGAAGAAAGAGGTACCACTCTTTGGCTGATGTTGCAGGGAGCATGATCCACCCATTCTACAAACAGATGAAGGATAAGATTGACAGGGTTGAAGACCATAAACTGTGGGGGATCAGCCCACTGCCAAATTACCTCATTGAGTATGCAGCGATAGATGCATACGCCACCTACGAGTCTTGGAAGAGAATTGAAAACATCAGAGAAGGACTGGAGAGTGCAAAAGAGGCATGGAAGAATTATGACAATCCTTACTACGCCTACTAGTGATGACGAAAACATAGAAAACTGGTCGTGGAGTTGCTTGTGTTTCTGCTTGTCCTTTCTATTGTTTCAGGTTCGTAGTTTACTTCTGTTAGGACGAAGCAGTTTCTAATGTCACCTGTATCAGGTTAAACAAGTTTTCTTATGTGAAGTTTGTAGTTTGTTTATGTGATTGAACAAGTTGTCTGGCTTGCTAAGTACTATGTTTATTCAGCAATCTTGTGATTTTGAATTAGTAATGTTGCTTTTTAGTCTAAAAACAACTAAATACAAAGCAGTTTTTTTACGCTAAGTACAGTTTAGTTGTGCACACAAGCGCGACTTCTTGAGGAGTGGCAGGAGTGGCATGGGTTGGAATACGCAGTTAGAGAGGCACAGATTTGCAGTCTGTAGAGCCACCAGCGTGTGTTAGTGCAGGTGTCGGAGGCACGGAATTGAAGTCTCTACAGAAATGAAGGCACCACAATCATCCATCCAGAGGCACGTGGACGGAGTAGCAGAGGTGATCTCCGAATACATAGTTACAGGGTCACGGTTTGGAAGTGTGCAGAGCCAAGGTTGTGCAACACGATGGGGCATGTAAGAGTCATCGCAAGTGTCATGTGAGAGAGGCACCTGGATGCAGGTATGCAAGGCACGGGATGCACTGTAGTGACGTTTGTGAAGAGACACGGGCGTGGTACCGCGAGCATGTAAGTGTCGCGGGGTGTGACACGTTAGGTACGTGGATGCAGGCACAGAAATCACGGAGGTGAAGACTCAACAGGCACGGAAGTTGGGTTTTTGTTGTTTTGAATAGCTATCAATACTGTGGATGTTCAAAAGTGTGGTACCAGAAGCATTCTTCCGAATACGCAGTTAGGTAGTCACGATTGTCAAGTCTCTAGAAAATCACGCGTGTTCTGGCATCACGGGCATGGAGTGGTGTGGGGCTTCGAGGGGCATCCGTGGCCCTCAACCCTATGGATGCATGGTGGTGTGGTAGGAGAGGCACCATTGTGGATGCACATGAGTGAGGCCTCTAACGGCGTGAGTGGGTGGCACCACGTTCAATTGTTTGAATACTCATTTAGAGAGTCATGTCTGTACTCAAGCCAGATGCATGATGTAGGTTGGTGGCATTCGGTAGCACACGGTTACAGAGAGGAGGAATGTTTGCGAAACATCAAAGTCACCTGGCGGTCATGCGTGTGGAGTATGTAGTGTATCTACGCGTCGACGTGACGCATGTATGTCTAGGGACAGACTGTTTGAAATATGCCCTAGAGGCAATAATAAATTAGTTATTATTATTATATTTCCTTGTTCATGATAATCGTTTATTATCCATGCTATAATTGTATTGATAGGAAACTTAGATACATGTGTGGGTACATAGACAACACCATGTCCCTAGTAAGCCTCTATTTGACTAGCTCGTTGATTAATAGATGGTTACGGTATATTGACCATGGACATTGGATGTCGTTGATAACGGGATCACATCATTAGGAGAATGATGTGATGGACAAGACCCAATCCTAAGCCTAGCACAAAGATCGAGTAGTTTGTATGCTAAAGCTTTTCTATTGTCAAGTATCATTTCCTTAGACCATGAGATTGTGCAACTCCCGGATACCGTAGGAATGCTTTGGGTGTACCAAACGTCACAACGTACCTGGGTGGCTATAAAGGTGCACTACAGGTATCTCCGAAAGTGTCTGTTGGGTTGGCACGAATCGAGACTGGGATTTGTCACTCCGGTTGACGGAAAGGTATCTCTCGGCCCACTCGGTAGGACATCATCATAATGTGCACAATGTGACCAAGGGGTTGATCACGGGATGATGTGTTACAAAACGAGTAAAGAGACTTGCCGGTAACGAGATTGAACAAGGTATCGACATACCGACGATCGAATCTCGGGCAAGTACAATACCGCTAGACAAAGGGAATTGTATACGGGATTGCTTGAATCCTTGACATCATGGTTCATCCGATGAGATCATCGTGGAACATGTGGGAGCCAACATGGGTATCCAGATCTCGCTATTGGTTATTGGCCAGAGAGCTGTCTCGGTCATGTCTGCATGATTCCCGAACCCGTAGGGTCTACACACTTAAGGTTCGATGACGCTAGAGTTGTTATGGGAATTGGTATGCAGTTACCGAATGTTGTTCGGAGTCCCGGATGAGATCCCGGATGTCACGAGGAGTTCCGGAATGGTCCGGAGGTAAAGATTTATATATGGGAAGTCCTATTTTGGCCACCGGAAAATGTTCGGGATTTTTCGGTATTGTACCGGGAAGGTTCTAGAAGGTTCCGGAGTGCGGCCCACCAGCATGGGGGGACCCACATGAACGTGGGTAGTGGGGGCAAGGCTCCACACCCTTGGTCAAGGCACACCAAGATCCCCCCTTAGAAGGAATAAGATCATATCCCGAAGGGATAAGATCAAGATCCCTAAAAGGGGGGGATAACAATCGGTGGGGAAGGAAATGATGGGATTTCTTTCCTCCCACCTTTGCCAACGCCCCAATGGAGTTGGAGGGCAAGAAACCAGCCCCCTCCACCCCTATATATAGTGGGGAGGCGCATGGGAGCTTCACCCTTGCCCTTGGCGCAGCCCTCTCCCTCCCCAACACCTCCTCCTCCATAGTAGTGCTTGGCGAAGCCCTGCCGGAGAACTGCAAGCTCCACCACCACGCCGTCGTGCTGCCAGAGCTCTCCCTCAACTTCTCCTCTCCCCTTGCTGGATCAAGAAGGAGGAGACGTCCCCGGGCTGTACGTGTGTTGAACGCGGAGGTGCCATCCGTTCGGCACTAGGATCTCCGGTGATTTGGATCACGATGAGTACGACTCCTTCAACCCCGTTGAGGGAGTCCTGGATTAGGGGGTGTCCGGATGGCCGGACTATGACCTTTGGCCGGACTCCCGGACTATGAAGATACAAGATTGAAGACTTCGTCCCGTGTCCGGATGGGACTTTCCTTGGCGTCGAAGGCAAGCTTGGCGATACGATATGAAGATCTCCTCCCATTGTAACCGACTCTGTGTAACCCTAGCCCTCTCCGGTGTCTATATAAACCAGAGAGTTTTAGTCCGTAGGACGAACAACAATCATACCATAGGCTAGATTCTAGGATTTAGCCTCTCTGATCTCGTGGTAGATCAACTCTTGTACTACCCATATCATCAATATTAATCAAGCAGGAGTAGGTTTTTACCTCCACCGAGAGGGCCCGAACCTGGGTAAAAACATCGTGTCCCTTGTCTCCTGTTACCATCCACCTAGACGCACAGTTCGGGACCCCCTACCCGAGATCCGCCGGTTTTGACACCGACATTGGTGCTTTCATTGAGAGTTCCTCTGTGCCATCACCTTTAGGCCCGATGGCTTCTTCAATCGTCAACCACGACGCGGTCCACGGTGAGATTTTTCTCGCCGGACAGATCTTCATATTCGGCGGCTCCGCACTGCGGGCCAACTCGCTTGGCCATCTGGAGCAGATCGAAAGCTATGCCCCTGGCCATCAGGTCAGGTTTGGAAGCTTAAATTACACGGCCAACATCCGCGGGGACTTGATCTTCGACGGATTCGAGCCACGGCTGAGCGTGCCTCACTGTCCCGATGGGCATGATCTAACTCTGCCGCCGGACAACGCCCAGAGTACCGCTCAGGTGTTCGCTCCGATCATTAGCTCGGAGCCGACTGCACTAGTCGGGGATGGACGGTTGGACGCCGCCCCGGAAGCCGCAATCTCTACGGTGATAGAGCCGAATACCAGCCTAGTCCTTTGCAAGGCCCGTGACTCCAAGGTGCCGGACTCCGTTCCGGACTCTGAATCTCCTGCACCCCTTCCGACCAAACCCGATTGGGCTCCGATCATGAAGTTCACCGCCGCGGACGTCTTTCAGCACTCGCCCTTTGGTGATATCCTGAACTCCCTAAAGTCTCTCTCTTTGTCAGGAGAGCCCTGGCCGGACTATGGTCAGCAGGGTTGGGATGCGGACGACGAAGAAATTCAAAACCCACCCACCACCCACTTTGTAGCCATTGTCGATGATCTAACCGACATGCTGGACTTCGACTCCGAAGACATCAACGGTATGGACACCGATGAAGGAGACGACCAAGAACTAGCACCTATAGGGCACTGGAAAGCCTCCTCATCATACGATGTATACATGGTGGACACACCTAAAAGAAATGACAACGAGGGTCAAAAGGGCGCAACCAGGGATCGCTCCCTCGAAAAACAATCAAAGCGGTGGCGTAAGCGCCACTCCAAGCCCCACCTCGACAAAGACCCAGCCATAGAGCAGGGCGAATCAACGGAAGACGAACATGCCATCGAGCAACCCTCCAAACAGGGCGGACAATCCGAACAACCCCTCCCCGGGAAAGATAATAGTCTGGACGACCTCACGCCGGACAAATTGCTGGAACATCATAACCTCCACCAAAGGCTCGTTGCCACTGCACGTAGCCTGAAAAAACAGAAGCGGAGGCTCAAAACAGCGGAAGATGCACTCAGGATCAGATGGGGCAAAGTACTCAATACCGCACACAGGTACGGCAACAGTCGTCACACAAAGAGCTATCCGAAGCGGAAACTACTACCAGAATTTGATGAAGAGGCCATAGAGCCCACACAGTCAAAAAATAAGGAAGCCACAAGGTCGGATAGACGACCCCACAATCGATCTCAATCGACAAAGGGCGCCGCACTCAATACGGCGCGCGTTCCGCCCAAGGATTCGCATAAAAAAACTGGCCCAACCAGATCCATCTATGGGCCAAGAAAGCAAGCTCCAGTGAGCAATGCAATGCAAAAAATATCCGAACATCGCGGCACACCTACATACAGGGGCGCCGCACATCCCCTATGTTTTACCGATGAGGTGCTGGATCATGAATTTCCAGCGGGATTCAAGCCCGTGAACATAGAAGCATACGACGGAACAACAGACCCTGGAGTCTGGATCGAGGATTATATCCTCCACATACACATGGCCAGAGGAGATGACCTCCACGCCATAAAATACTTACCACTTAAGCTCAAAGGGCCAGCCCGGCATTGGCTTAAAAGCCTTCCCGAAAACACCATGGGAAGTTGGGAAGAGCTCGAGGATGCTTTCCGGGCAAATTTTCAAGGGACCTATGTCCGACCTCCGGATGCAGATGATCTGAGTCATATAACTCAGCAGCCCGGAGAGTCAGCCCGGAAACTCTGGAACAGATTCCTTACTAAAAAGAATCAGATAGTCGACTGTCCGGACGTGAGGCCCTAGCAGCTTTCAAACATAGCGTCCGAGACGAATGGCTCGCCAGACACCTCGGCCAAGAAAAGCCAAAAACAATGGCCGCATTAACAAGCCTCATGACCCGCTTTTGCGCAGGAGAGGATAGCTGGTTGGCAAGAAGTAGCACCAGCGACCCGAGCACATCCAAACTCAGAGATGGAAATGGGAAACCGCGCCGTAACAAAGAACAACACCGAATCAAGGATAACAGCCCGATGAGCATGGCAGTCAACACCGGATTCAAAAGCTCTCGGCAAAATCAGAAAAAGCCGCCACCCAAAGTTGACAGGGATGAGCTGTCTAACCTCAACAAAATCCTGGACAAAATATGTCAAATCCATAGTACTTCCGGGAGACCTGCCAACCATACCCACAGAGATTGTTGGGTCTTCAAGCAGTCCGGCAAACTCAACGCCAAACACAAGGGGCTCGACACACCAAGCGAGGATGATGACGCACCCCACAAGCAGAACACCGGAGAACAAAAGAAGTTCCCACAAGAAGTCAAAACAGTAAATTCACTTCAGATGACAAAAGGGAAAAACAGAACAACGCTTACGAAGACACGCGCCATACGGCCAGCCCCAGAGGAGCACCACCACTGGTTGTTACAACCAATCACCTTTGATCATCAGGATTGCTCCAGAGGAGCTCGGAACGCAGGCTGGACTACCTTGGTCTTGAATCCGATTATTGACGGACTCCAACTTACAAAAGTCCTTATGGATGGCGGCAGTGACTTAAACCTGTTATATCAGGACACAATCCGCAAACTAGGGGTAAACCCAGCTATAATCCGCCATGGCAATACTTCCTTTCAAGGAGTCACGCCGGGTCCAGATACCCAGAGTATGGGTTCCCTTTCGTTAGAAGTCACGTTCGGCTCACCTGACAACTTCCGAAGCGAAAAGCTAACATTTCACATCGCCCCATTCGTAAGTCGCTATCAAGCGCTACTGGGACGCGAAGCTTTCGCCCGCTTTAACGCAATACCGCATTATGCATCCCTTACACTTAAAATGCCCGGCCCACGAGGCATCATCTCATTATAGGGGAATATCAATTGACCCCCAAAGTACGGGTAAAGGTGCGGCCGCCTGGACAGCCGCACACTAATCCAGCCCTACTATCCCGGACACGGCTCGACGAGTCCGGCGTAAACATACATAGGCTTAATAGCCACATAACCCTATACAAGGGGCTCCGCGTGTTCACGCCAGGAGACAATACGGCTCAATTCTTGCTCCAACTATATTTTGTTTATTTTAATATAGATTTCTCGCACGCTTATTTTTCACTAAGTTCCTCTCTTTCGCAGACGAACATCGTGCTACGCCCGTCCAGGATACGGCACAATGGAGACACAGGCGCAGACGTGCAGTAGGGACCCGTTTCAAGGATTCTTTTCAGATTAAGACCCTGCGTAAACCTTTTTTACTGTCTCTTGTTGACAACATCCCCCGGTTTTCGCTATAACCGAGGAGGAGGCTGGCGTCTTGGCATGTGGCCACGCTAGAATTTTGCGCGTACCTGGACACCAGGGGCTTTTTTACCAAGGGCTCTATTTCGGCCCGTCTTCATAAAGACCGAGTACCTTAGGTAGTGTTTGGCATCGCGAGTTTGGCCTTATATGCATCAGCTCCGAATCATGTCTTTGGTCAAATGTTGGGTTTGCCCGGCTCCTGTGTTTTGCTTCCTTACGTTCCATTATATCGGCTAACGCGGCACCAGGAGAACTACTGCGATTGTGCCCCGGTTCGGCCAGGCGAGCACCTCAGTAGAGAAAGCCGAAAACTGACTGTCATGATATAGCGAGATACTGGTCAACCACTCGATGACTCTTGGAATCTTTAGGATTCCTCCGCATTAACAAAGGACCGCTTCCCGGTCAGGCACACACGCGCCCCGAATTCGAGCGAGCGCGGTGCCTTTAGGGGCTATTGAGTAGCCCCAATGTCAAACTCCTATGGCTAAGTGAAAGTGATAAAGCATTATAGTCCGGTTGCCTAGTTCACCGCGCTATCACCTCCTTTGTAGGACCAAGACGTTGGATTAAGTGTGAAAAGGCGCCTTTTTTGTGAACACCTCCACATTATATGCGTGGGGGCTGAAGCCAACGACTGCCATCTTTTAGGTTATATACACATATACATTAACGGCCGCACAGGAGGTATTATAATTCTTGCAAGCACAAGTATAAAAAGCTTTTATATTCTATAAAAATATTTCTTTTACAATAGCACATGCTATTCGAACACAACATCCTTCAAGCACTGCGCTTCTATTAAACGAGCGCCCGGAAGAACTTCCTCAAAGTAGTGCCTGGCAGGTACCCGGCCTTCGTCCGAATCCCGGGATGCAACAACACTGGCCTTCATATCCGCCCAGTATGTCTTGACACGGGCAAGAGCCATTTGTGCACCCTCTATGCACGCCGACCTCTTCATTGCATCAACATGCGGCACAGAACCAAGGAACTGCTGCACCAATCGAACATAACTCTTCGGCTCTGGCTCTCCCGGCCACAAACGACTCACAACATACTTCATGGCGAGTCCGGATAACCTGTTCAGCTCCGCTCAGGCGGCCAAACGGTCGGATACCGAAAGTGGGCGTTCGGGATTGTGGAACTGCGACCAAAAAAGTTCTTCCAATTTATGGTCACCTCGACCTCGGAAGTGTTCAGTTGCGTCTGCCGCACTTGCTGCCAAATCCAGATAAGTGTTTTCCGCACTCCACTGCCGGTCTAACGGAGCATACCTAGGATCCCTGAACTTCATTCGCAGCATATAGGGTGTTCCAGTTGTGATATCTCCGGTCTGACGCAACTCCTCCTTCATAGCTCTCATTGCAGAGCGAGTATCCTTGGCCTCGGCAGTGATCTTCTCAAGGTCCTTCTGAGCCGCCCTTTCTTCTTGTTCGAGAAATTTACAGCGGTCGGTAGCATATTCAATTTTCTAGCCATCTCGGCTATTACCTTCTTGCTCTGGCAGTGAGCAGCCTGTTCGGCTTTCAGCTCTTCAGCCGCCTTAACGGCAGCCGCATCACTTTTCCTTGCTTGCTCCTTGGCTTGGGCAAGTTCCGCCCGAAGGTTCTTCACGGCAGCAGCACTATCTGCATTAAGCACATATATTGTAAGGCACGAGCATTGCACTCCTCTTATCAGATGTCTGTGGAGCATACCTTGTGCCTCATCTAGCCGCTTATTTACAAGCGCGATGTCGGCATCCGCCACATCAAGTTGCCGCTTTAGCTCAGCAGATTCATCAGTCCGGCTAGCCACCGAACGCCTCGCCACCTTCATAAAAAGGTGACATTTTATACCTGGGGTTATGATCCTCTGTGCGCCATCACTCTTGACGACACACAGAGTCTCAGGGGCTACTATTTATATAGGGCGCATTTTATATGCAGCTCTATCAAAAGGTACACCTTTTCACGTACCTCAAAGCCTGTCAGTAAACTCCTGGCGGCCTCGTACAATCTGCTTTCCACGGATGAAATCCTTCCTATCACCATGTTCATCAACATACGGTGTTCTTCTGAGACGGACGCTCGCTCGAGCAGATTCCTCAGCCTCTCCGACCGCGCACCAGAAGGCACCGGACTAGCCTGACGACCTTTTTCAGGATCCGGACTTGGAGAAACCCGCCGGGACGACACCTCAGGGTCGCCTGCCTCGTAATTCGGTGCAGCTAGGGGAGGCATTTCGCTCTCCATCATCTTCGGATGAAGATCCCCTGAAGACGAGCTCTCCTGAGAAGGGTTGAGATCCGAACTGCAAGGTAATATTTTGGTTATCTTCCTCAGAAATAAAACAGGGATGCTACTCATTTTTGAGCCCCTCTCTTTACTTACGGCTCGGAGGAAAGCTGATCCCCTTGAGAGCGCAATGCGGCTGGGGCAGTCTCCGACGCCGGATCCTCTGACGAAGATTTCTTCCCCTGTTTCGAGGTCATCCCCTCCGGGTCTTTAGAGGCACTCCTTTTCTTTCCCAGGTTGGGGGAATTCTCGATTCCCCCCTTCCTAACAATCTCCTCCGTGGAGGCGGCAGCTCCTTGGTTCCCCTCTTCGCCCTCTACCGAAAGCATAATCTCCAGCATCCTGGTTAACACGGGATCCGGCGCGGTCTCGGGCAGGGGGGCTGGACACCTGATAAGCTTTGCGTTTGCTATCCACTCCTGTTCAAAGGATAGCTCTGTTAAAGGGCAACTTTATGATGAAAATACGGATGGTGTGTCCAAATACGGGGCTACTTACCTTAGCATCCGGGCGATTGCAACTCAGACCTGCATCCTCGGACAAATCCAGACACCTTACTTGTGATCCGAAGAACAATTTGTACATCTCCACGGGTGTTGCGCCCAAAAAATGTTGGAGGACTCGCGGTCCCTCTGGATTAAATTCCCACAGGCGGAGAGGGCGACGTTTGCAGGGCAGCATGCGGCGAATCAGCATAACTTGCACCACTACGGTCAAGTTAATAGCTCTTTCTAGGAGATCCCGAATGCGGTCCTGCAGTAGGGGCACGTCTTTGGACGGCCCCCCAGATAAGCCCTTCATTGACCCATGATGCTCACCGTGGTGGGGGACCCGAGTGGAAAGCAGGTGGTGCCACCCATGTGGTGCCCCTGGGGGCTGTGATGTAAAACCAGTCCCGTTGCCATAAGTCGAACTCCTCTTGGAAAGTGCCCTCGGGCCAGGGAGCGCCGGCTATATTGCTTATAATAGCTCCTCCGCACTCAGCGTGCTGCCCTTTTATCATCTTCGGCTCCACCTTGAAGGTTCTAAGCCACAATCCGAAGTGAGGAGTGATATGGAGGAAGGCCTCACACACGACGATGAATGATGAAATTTGGAGGATGGACTCCGGAGCTAAGTCATGAAATTCCAGCCCGTAATAGAACATCAGCCCCCTCATGAAGGGATCAATCGGGAAGCCTAGCCCCCGAAGGAAGTGAGATGTGAACACCACGCTCTCACCGGGCTGGGGAGAGGGAATGGCCTGCCCTTGAGCAGGCAGCCTATGCAAGATTTCGCCGGTTAGATACCTGGCATCTCTCAGCTTTCACACGTCTTCTTCCGTAATGGAGGAAGGCACCCACCGGCCTTGAAGGTCGGAGCCGGACATCGTCGAAGGTCCGAAGCACCTAAAATTAGAGCTTTGAGTGTTGGAACTCGAGGCGAGGGGCGGATTCGATTGGATTGAAAAAGAAAGGAGTCGAGCCTTGGTCTCTTTATAAAGGAGTTGAATACCAAGAGCCCTCCCCGTAACCATTTGGGACTCGCTTTCAATTAGAGAATCATACCAAAAGGCGCGGTTGGGTTACCCACGCCCGTATTGATGAGAATCCCGGAATAAGGGGACACGATCTCTGCTTTGACAAGACGTGCCAAGGAAACCGCCTCGCTAAACGCGCTGAGGTGGAACAGTAAAACGACTGGAATAAAGGCTTGGCCGTGGCGTGACGTCACACTGCGGAATACGTCAGCAGATTAGATTTGTGCAGATATTATTCTCTCTACGGTGGTATGTGGAACTTATTTTTGCAGAGCCGTACACTATCCTTGTGTTCAACATCTTCTATGAAGTATTCGGAGGAGGAACCCGCCTTGCAATGCCGAAGCCAATTCGCGCGCCGGACTTCGTCATTGAAGCCTGGTTCAGGGGATACTGAGGGACTCCTGGATTAGGGGGTGTCCGGATGGCCGGACTATGACCTTTGGCCAGACTCCCGGACTATGAAGATACAAGATTGAAGACTTTGTGCCATGTCCGGATGGGACTTTCCTTGGCGTGGAAGGCAATCTTGGCGATACGATATGAAGATCTCCTCCCATTGTAACCGACTCTGTGTAACCCTAGCCCTCTCCGGTGTCTATATAAACCGGAGAGTTTTAGTCCGTAGGACGAACAACAATCATACCATAGGCTAGCTTCTAGGGTTTAGCCTCTCTGATCTCGTGGTAGATCAACTCTTGTACTACCCATATCATCAATATTAATCAAGCAGGAGTAGGGTTTTACCTCCACCGAGAGGGCCCGAACCTGGGTAAAAACATCGTGTCCCTTGTCTCCTGTTACCATCCCCCTAGACGCATAGTTCGGGACCCCCTACCCGAGATCCGCCGGTTTTGACACCGACACCCGTTCTCTTGAACGCTTCCGCTTAGCGATCTACAAGGGTATATAGATGCACTCCCCTCTCTCTCATTGCTAGTTTCTCCATAGATAGATCTTGATGACTCATAGGAAAATTTTGAATTTCTGCTACGTTCCCCGACAGTGGCATCATGAGCTAGGTCTATTGCGTAGATTCTATGCATGAGTAGAACACAAAGTAGTTGTGGGCGTTGATTTTGTTCAATATGCTTACCGTTACTAGTCCAATCTTGTTTCGACGGTATTGTGGGATGAAGCGGCCCGGACCGACCTTACACGTACTCTTACTTGAGACAGGTTCCACCGACTGACATGCACTTGTTGCATAAGGTGGCTAGCGGGTGCCAGTCTCTCCCACTTTAGTCGGATCAGATTCGACGAAAAGGGTCCTTATGAAGGGTAAATAGCAATTGGCATATCACGTTGTGGTTTATTGCGTAGGTAAGAAACGTTCTTGCTAGAAACCCATAGCAGCTACGTAAAACATGCAAACAACAATTAGAGGACGTCTAACTTGTTTTGCAGGGTATGCTATGTGATGTGATATGGCCAAAAAGAATGTGATGAATGAAATGTGATGTATGAGATTGATCATGTTCTTGTAATAGGAATCACGACTTGCATGTCGATGAGTATGACAACCGGCAGGAGCCATAGGAGTTGTCTTTATTTATTGTATGACCCGCGTGTCATTGAACAACGCCATGTAATTACTTTACTTTATTGCTAACCGGTAGCCATAGTAGTAGAAGTAATGAGTTGGCGAGACAACTTCATGGAGACACGATGATGGAGATCATGATGATGGAGATCATGGTGTCATGCCGGTGACGATGATGATCATGGAGCCCCGAAGATGGAGATCAAAAGGAGCAAAATGATATTGGCCATATCATGTCACTATTTTGATTGCATGTGATGTTTATCATGTTTATGCATCTTATTTGCTTAGAACGATGGTAGTAAATAAGATGATCCCTCATTAAAATTTCAAGAAAGTGTTTCCCCTAACTATGCACCATTGCGAAAGTCCATTGTTTCGAAGCACCACGTGATGATCGGGTGTGATAGATTCTAACGTTCACATACAACGGGTGTAAGCCAGATTTACACACGCAAAACACTTAGGTTGACTTGACGAGCCTAGCATGTACAGACATGGCCTCGAAACACAAGAGACCGAAAGGTCGAGCATGAGTCATATAGTAGATATGATCAACATGAAGATGTTCACCGATGATGACTAGTCCGTCTCACGTGATGATCGGACACGTCCTAGTTGACTCAGATCATGTAATCACTTAGATGACTGGAGGGATGTCTATCTGAGTGGGAGTTCATAAGATGAACTTAATTATCCTGAACATAGTCAAAAGATTTTTTGCAAATTATGTCGTAGCTCGCGCTTTAGTTCTACTGTTTTAGATATGTTCCTAGAGAAAATTTAGTTGAAAGTTGATAGTAGCAATTATGCGGACTGGGTCCGTAAAATGAGGATTGTCCTCGTTGCTTCGTAGAAGGCTTATGTCCTTAATGCACCGCTCGGTGTGCTGAACCTCGAACGTCGTCTGTGGATGTTGCGAACATTTGACATACACGTTTTGATAACTACGTGATAGTTCAGTTAAACGGTTTAGAGTTGAGGCACCAAAGACGATTTCGAAACGTCGCGGAACATATGAGATGTTTTGAGGGCTGAAATTGGGATTTCAGGCTCGTGCCCACGTCAGAGGTACAAGACCTCCGACGATTTTCTTAGCCCGCAAACAAAGGGAGAAAGGCTCAATCGTTGAGCTTGTGCTCAGATTGTCTGAGTACAACAATCACTTGAATCGAGTGGGAGTTGATCTTCCAGATGAGATAGTGATGTTTCTCCAAAGTCATTGCCACCAAGCTACTAGAGCTTCGTGATGAACTATAACATATCAGGGATAGATATGATGATCCTTGAAGTATTCGCGATGTTTGACACCGCGAAAGTAGAAGTCAAGTACGAGCATCAATTGTTGATGGTTTGTAAAACCACTAGTTTCAAGAAGGGCAAGGGCAAGAAGGGATACTTCATGAAATGGCAAAAACAGTTGCTGCTCTAGTGAAAACCCAAGGTTGAACCCAAACCCGAGACTAAGTGCTTCTGTAATGAGAGGAACGGACACTAAAGCAGAACCACCCTAGATACTTAGTTGATAAGAAGGCAGGCAAGGTTGACGGAAGTATATTGGATATACATTATGTTAATGTGTACTTTACTAGTACTCCTAGTAGCACCAGGGTATTAGATACCAGTTCAGTTGCTAAGTGTTGGTAACTCGAAATAAAAGCTACAGAATAAACGGAGACTAGCTGAAGGTGAGCTGACAATATGTGTTGGAAGTGTTTCCAAGGTTGATGTGATCAAGCATCGCACGCTCCCTCTACCATCGAGATTGGTGTTAAACCTAAATAATTGTTATTTGGTGTTTGCGTTGAGCATAGACATGATTGGATTATGTCTATCGCAATACGATTATTCATTTAAGGAGAATAATGGTTACTCTATTTATTTGAATAATACCTTCAATGGTCTTGCACCTAAAGGAATGGTTTATTGAATCTCGATCGTAGTGATACACATTTTCATGCCAAAAGATATAAGATAGTAATGATAGTACCACTTACTTGTGTCATTGCCATGTAAGTCATATTGGTTTAAAACGCATGAAGAAGCTCCATGTTGATGGATCTTTGGACTCACTCGTTTTTGAAAAGTTTGAGACATGCGAACCATGTCTATTGGTGTATACGCATGAAGAAACTCCATGCAGATGGATCATTTGGACTCACTTGATTTTGAATCACTTGAGATATGCAAATCATACCAAATGGGCAAGATGACTGAAGAGCCTCGTTTTCAGTAAGATGGAACAAGATAGCAACTTGTTGGAAGTAACACATTTTGATGTGTGTAGTCCAATGAGTGCTGAGGCACGCAGTGGATATCGTTATGTTCTTACTTCACGGATGATTTGAGTAGATACTGAGTATATTTACTTGATGTAACACAAGTCTGAATTATTGAATGGTTCAAGTAATTTCAGAGTGAAGTTGAAGGTCATCGTGACAAGAGGATAAAATGTCTATGATATGATCATAGAGATGAGTATCTGAGTTACGAGCTTTGGCACGCAATTAAGACATTGTGGAAATTGTTTCACAATTAATACCGCCTGGAACACCATAATGTGATGGTGTGTCCGAACATCATATTTGCACCCTATTGGATATAGTGCGTACCATGATGTATCTTATCGAATTACCACTATCGTTCATGGGTTAGGCATTAGAGACAACCGCACTCACTTTAATAGGGCACCACGTAATTTCATTGAGACGACACCGTTTGAACTATGGTTTGGAGAAACCTAAGTTGTCGTTTCTTAAAAGTTTGGGGCTGCGACGCTTATGTGAAAAAGTTTCAGGTTGATGAGCTCGAACCCAAAGCGGATAAAAATGCATCTTCATAGGACACCCAAAACAGTTGGGTATACCTCCTATCTCAGATCCAGAAGCAAACGTAATTGTTTCTAGAAACGGGTCCTTTCTCGAGGAAAAGTTTCTCTTGAAAGAATTGAGTGGGAGGATGGTGGAGACTTGATGAGTTTATTGAACCATCATTTCAACCAATGAGTAGCAGGGCACAGGAAGTTGTTCATGTGGCACCTACGCCAATTGAAGTGGAAGCTGATGATAGTGATCATGATGCTTTGGATCAAGTCACTACCGGACCTCGTAGGTCGACAAGGACGCGTACTACTTCAGAGTGGTACGCAATCCTGTCTTAGAGGTCATGTTGCTAGACAACAATGAACCTACGAGCTATGGAGAAGCGATGGTGGGCCTGGATTCTGATGAATGGCTCGAGGCCATAAAATCCGAGAGAGGATCCATGACTTTGGAAGAAATACTTGATGGTCGTAAGGCCGTTGGGTACAGATGGATTTTAAAAGGAAGACATACAATGATGGTAAGTATCACCATTAAGAAAGCTTGACTTGTCGTTAAGATGTTTTCCGACAAGTTCAAGGAGTTGACTATGATGAGACTTTCTCACTCATAGCGATGCTAAGAGTCTGTTGGAATTATATTAGCAATTACTGCATGATTTATGAAATCTTGCAGATAAGATGTCAAAACATTGTTTCCTCGACGATATCCTTGAGGAAAGGTTGTATGTGATACAACCAGAAGTTTTTGTCAATCCCGAAGAACACTAACAAATATGCAAAGCTCCAGCAATCCTTCTAAGGACTAGAGTAAGCATCTCGGAGTTGGAATGTACGCTTTGATGAGATGATCAAAATTTTGGGTTTATACAAAGTTTATGAGAAACTTGTATTTCCAAAGAAGTGAGTGGGAGAACTATAGAATTTCTGATGAGTATATGTTGTTGACATATTGTTGATCACAAATGATGTAGAATTTCTGGAAAGCATATAGGGTTATTTGAAAAGTGTTTTTCAATAGAAAACCTGCAATAAGCTGCTTGAACATTGAGCATCAAGATCTATGAGGATAGATCAAAAACGCTAAATGGTACTTTCAAATGAGCACATACCTTGACCTGATCTTGAAGGTGTTCAAGATGGATCAGTCAAAGAAGGAGTTCTTGCCTGAGTTGTAAGGTATGAAGTTAAGAGTTAAAGCTCGACCACGGCAGAAGAGAGAGAAAGGACGAAGGTCGTCCCCTATGCTTCAGACGTAGGCTCTATAGCATGCTATGATGTGTACCGCACCGGAAGTGTGCCTTGCCATGAGTCAGTCAAGGGGTACAAGAATGATCCAGGAATGGATCATTGGACAGCGGTCAAAATTGTCCTTGGAGTAAATAAAGGACATGTTTCTCGATTATGGAGGTGATAAAGAGTTCGGCGTAAAGGGTTACGTCGATGCAAGCTTTAACACCTATCCGAATGACTCTGAGTAGCAAACCGGATATGTATAGTGGAGCAACCATTTGGAATAGCTCCAAGTGGAGCGTGGAAGCAGCATTTACAATATGACATAGAGAATTGCGAAATACATACGGACCTGAATGTTGCAGGCCAGTTGACTAAAACCTTTCTCACAAGCAAAACATGATCAAACCCCAGAACTCATTGAGTCTTAATCACATGCTGATGTGAACTAGTTTAGTAACACTAGTAAACTCTTTGGATGTTGGTCACATGGCGATGTGACCTGTCAATGTTAATCACATGGCGATGTGAACTAGATTATTGACTCTAGTGCAAGTGGGAGACTATTGGAAATATTCCCTAGAGGCAATAATAAATTAGTTATTATTATTATATTTCCTTATTCATGATAATCGTTTATTATCCATGCTATAATTGTATTGATAGGAAACTCAGATACATGTGTGGGTACATAGACAACACCATGTCCCTAGTAAGCCTCTAGTTGACTAGCTCGTTGATCAATAGATGGTTACGGTTTCCTGACCATGGACATTGGATGTTGTTGATAACGGGATCACATCATTAGGAGAATGATGTGATGGACAAGACCCAATCCTAAGCCTAGCACAAAGATCGTGTAGTTCGTATGCTAAAGCTTTTCTAATGTCAAGTATCATTTCCTTAGACCATGAGATTGTGCAACTCCCGGATACCGTAGGAATGCTTTGGGTGTACAAAACGTCACAACGTAACTGGGTGGCTATAGAGGTGCACTACAGGTATCTCCGATAGTGTCTGTTGGGTTGGCACGAATCGAGACTGGGATTTGTCACTCCGGTTGACGAAAAGGTATCTCTGGGCCCACTCGGTAGGACATCATCATAATGTGCACAATGTGACCAAGGGGTTGATCACGGGATGATGTGTTACGGAACGAGTAAAGAGACTTGCCGGTAACGAGATTGAACAAGGTATCGGCATACCGACGATCGAATCTCGGGCAAGTACAATACCGCTAGACAAAGGGAATTGTATACGGGATTGCTTGAATCCTTGACATCATGGTTCATCCGATGAGATCATCGTGGAACATGTGGGAGCCAACATGGGTATCCAGATCTCGCTATTGGTTATTGGCCAGAGAGCTGTCTCGGTCATGTCTGCATGATTCCCGAACCCGTAGGGTCTACACACTTAAGGTTCGATGACGCTAGAGTTGTTATGGGAATTGGTATGCAGTTACCGAATGTTGTTCGGAGTCCCGGATGAGATCCCGGATGTCACGAGGAGTTTCGGAATGGTCCAGAGGTAAAGATTTATATATGGGAAGTCCTATTTTGGCCACCGGAAAATGTTCGGGATTTTTCGGTATTGTACCGGGAAGGTTCTAGAAGGTTCCGGAGTGCGGCCCACCAGCATGGGGGGACCCACATGAATGTGGGTAGTGGGGGCAAGGCCCCACACCCTTGGTCAAGGCACACCAAGATCCCCCCTTAGAAGGAATAAGATCATATCCCGAAGGGATAAGATCAAGTTCCCTAAAAAGGGGGGATAACAATCGGTGGGGAAGGAAATGATGGGATTTCTTTCCTCCCACCTTTGCCAACGCCCCAATGGAGTTCGAGGGCAAGAAACCAGCCCCCTCCACCCCTATATATAGTGGGGAGGCGCATGGGAGCTTCACCCTTGCCCTTGGCGCAGCCCTCTCCCTCCCCAACACCTCCTCCTCCATAGTAGTGCTTGGCGAAGCCCTGCCGGAAAACTGCAAGCTCCACCACCACGCCATCATGCTGCCGGAGCTCTCCCTCAACTTCTCCTCTCCCCTTTCTGGATCAAGAAGGAGGAGACGTCCCCAGGCTGTACGTGTGTTGAACGCGGAGGTGCCGTCCGTTCGGCACTAGGATCTCCGGTGATTTGGATCACGATGAGTACTACTCCTTCAACCCCGTTCTCTCGAACGCTTCCGCTTAGCGATCTACAAGGGTATGTAGATGCACTCCCCTCTCTCTCGTTGCTAGTTTCTCCATAGATAGATCTTGGTGACTCGTAGGAAAATTTTGAATTTCTGCTACGTTCCCCGACATAGACTTGGGGCACTGGCTTGTGTTCGAATGCTTGGTTAATGAAGAATCAAGGAACTACATCAATAAAAAGAGTCTGCTGCTTCATTATCACAGTATGATGTGCGGTTAAACCATTTTCTGATGTTTTGACGGAGCTAGGCTTGTTCTCTTATCAACAACTTTTTATTCCTTTTCCTTGATGTCGTCGTAGACCATTCTTATCTCATCGCCCATTTTGCCGGGTTCGATTGTATTCTGATCGCTAAATAGTAGCCTGAACAGTTGTTGTGCTTTCCATTGTTCCGTGCCATTCTATAAAAAATTCAGTGAAAAATAAGGAGAAAAAACACATCAGTATTATGTCATGCAGTTGTATGATATCTTGCAGATTTATAGCGAGTTTTAAGCGAAAACTTACATCGAAATTATCTATCTCTTCGATGAAGTGGTTGCCATCAAAGAGATGCGCGAACCTTAGAACAACAAATGGGGTTTCACCTTTGTTCACCTTTGGAACGTCCTTCAAAAATTGAACTTCCCATTTAGTCTTTTCCTTTTCGAATTTTTCATTGAGTAATATTTCGTATACTGCCTTGAACCTGGGCACCTGGGAATTGCATTTTGTTTTTGTTTTAGAGAGACATGTACTTTAATTTGTAAAACTGAAAGACGCTGTTATTTACAATTCTTACCAGTCTGTCTTTATGGTTGTCGTATTTGTTATGCTCGTTTTCTTTGCTGGCTTCATTGATTTCCATGTCAGCAATTTTCTTACTTAGTTTGCCATCACGCACGTGGAGATCACGTTGTTTTTCTAGGCATTCTTGCCTCTTCAATTCTTCGAGAGATGTTTCTTCGGGCTCAATGATTTGAAGCTTCCTTCTATATTTGTCGAGCACTAATAGTGTGTATCGGTCTTCCTTTTCAAATGGCATGAATACCTGCGGTACAAAAGTTTTATTGTTAGAGGAGAGTTTAGAATATAGTATTTTGTTTGAAATGCTTATTTTTATTTTGTTTAGAGGAGAGTTTTATTGCTATAGGAGAGTTTAGAATATAGTTTTAACGGTATTACCATTTTTGCTGTTTTGAGCTTGTCTAATCGACATTTCTTAAGGAACAAAGGAACCAAGGCATCCTTCTCTCATTTGAAATCATCTGTGAAGTGCGTCATAGATTTTCTTTAATCCTTTAAACCCAGAATATTCTGCAGGCAACAAATAAAAAACCATTAAAACGAATTAGAAAGAATAGATCGGTACCAGGAGATTAAACAATTGTTGCAAAAAGACGAGTTTGTATGATCCTTGTGGTTTTTTTTGTTTTGAAATTTACCTCTGCAAAGCTTGGGCCTAATAATAGTCTATGTCTTTTGTATTTAGTTTGCTTGCTTCCCCCCATGCTTCTGCTAACTCATCGAGCACCTTCTTTTCCATTCCTTTATGTTTTTTCTTGTTCGCAGGCCCAAAAATTTCCTTTAGGTTTGATCCAGTGAGAGTTGCGCTGTTCCCCTGTGGTTGTTCTCCCAAGAATACTACTTCTCTGCTTACAGGAAAAACAGTAGAAGAAAATTTTGTTTAGAATGTCACTTACAAGCAAGCTGATAAACAGGAATTCAATGTTCTTTCTAGTTTTTGTCTTATTTATGTGATTGTCGCGTAACTTTAACTAATTTCAGTTGGAAAAGGAACCAAGTCACCTTTTGAATTTGTCCTGCCATGTGTCACTCATGACTATGTCGTAGAGCTCGTTTGCCTTACGCACGTGTATGAACGAATGCCGGTGTTGCGGATATTTGTTGGTGCTCGTTGATTGATCCTGGTTCTTTTTGTCTCGCTCTGTCAAAACAGATAAAAAGTTATGGCTGTTGCTTCTAAAAGATATATTTGAAGCTCATGTCATGTTGACTGATGGTAAAAATGAAAATAGTTATATTACCTTTCATGGGCGAAAAAGGTTTGTAGTCTCTGGTTTGAAAACTTTGATTTTTTCAGGAAGTTGATGGTGCTTTATTTGGTTGGTTTTACCGAATATGAGTGTGTATACGTACTCTGGTTTCCATTTGGCATCCACCTTGCTGTGCTACAGGCATGTCAAAATGCATGGTTTATAGTTACGTGTTGTCCACCATTGTGAATAAACTGATTCCGGTAATAAAGAAATCAAGTAATTTGACGTGTATGTACTGGTAACTTACATGAAAATCCTCTCTGTCCTTGACCAGTTCTTTCCAATTCCAGTGTTTCGCAAATTGGGCCGTGAAGTGTCCGCATTGTGTTCCTTCTTGCTTTGGTGTGCAGATCCTGTGAGGCCTTTCTTCTATCCTTGCCCAGTCTGGTTCGTTCTTGTCTTTTAGTTGGTGGTACTTGTTCATCAACACTGACATCCTTCTCATCTATGATTGCATTTTTGTTTTGTTGTTTGGGTGCGGCATTGATAAAAGTAAGAGTATTATACTATCGCAAGGAAAAGAATAAATCAATGTACAAAAAGTACGTACCAGTTCTGCTCGATGCACATGGTGTTTACTCCAAGACAAATCGGCGTAGTTTAGATAGGTCAGTGAGTCAAGGATGTCGATGCTATCTCTGTACTTGTTCATTACATATAGCGTGTAGTGCTTGTCCGTGTGATGAGGTATCATGATCTACATTGAGAGAGGAGATCATTGTTGATGTAAAAATTGAATTTCATTTAATTCTTGAAACCCTAGGAGAATAAGTCGTGTGTTCAGTAGTAGTTCTGAACTTACCATCTTTGAGTGCAGGATGGTTTTACTTCGCACGAGTTGTTCAAATGCTTGTAGTGCATCGTCTTCGTTGAATTCTGATAGCTCCCCTCTTTTATAATTGAGACCTAGCACCATCTTCTAGAAAGAGAGTGTGTGGTATTAGTTAAATATTCTACCATAGTAATGACATAGGTGTTTTTGTGGGTGAGGTACACATACATTTGTGAATTCTGCAGGGAGTACAGTTGTGATGTCTGGGTTGAACTGTTTCTGTTCTGTCCATTCGTCCAGTAACGCGTTTAGCATGGAGCCCTCCATTTGTGCGTTTCCTTTCCCTGCTTGTTCCATGAAGGATTTTCCTGAAATGTAGCCTTTGCTCTTTGAGGTTTTATATAGCTGTTCTCTGCAAGCAAGGATGTTTTAGATTTAGGTGAGTGAATGGTTAGTTGGATTTTAGAGAATGTGCAGCTCCGTGTAATCGTTTCCATGGAACAAGGAGAATCTGCTTACTGTCTGCATTGTTTCTGTCCTTGTCGGCTCATCAGATATCTATAGAGTTGCATGGCCTTTTCTTTGTAAATGAAATCTCCTGGAACAAGTGCTGGAGCGTTGACTTTCTCAATTTCCTTGCTTGCTCGCTTGAATGGCCTCTTAGTTGAGATTATGTTTGCTGAGCTGAGATGATCTCATGTGATTGAATCGTTGAGGGTTTTGGGGAACTTGTCTGCACTCTTGCAAGATGCCTTCCCCTTCTTGTCATGACCGAACTGTGCCTGCTCGTTAAGCTGCCCAGGTGTTGGTGTGTCCTTTTGTGTGTTGTTGTTTTTTATGCTCGATTCTATTGAGACTTCAGCATCATGTTTCCTATTTTGAAGTATCTTTTCTGCTAAAATCTTTCCTTTCTCCTTCTTTCCTTCTTGTGCATGTTCTGCCTCTGGTGATGTTCCTGGTATGCGATCTTCGCCAACAGGGTTCATGTCCTGTTTGGAAAGCTGTTGTTGGCGAGTTGGTATGCTCTTTTTCCTGTTATCCACTTCTAAAGGAGAGCGTGTTATGCCTTCGTTGTTTTTATCTGGGGGTGATCTGTCTGGTTCTATCGGCGGATCTTTTCGTTCGTCTTCCTTTTGTAAATCAGTGTCTGGCTGTGTGTGTTGTTCCCTCTGTAAACCAGGATCTGTCTGGGCTTGTTCTTCCATGAGTGCTTCTTCAGACACCTTGGTGGTATCCTTGCTGCTCAAATGATAATCTTCTTTCTTCTCATCGCTGCTTGTGTCATTAATGTTAATAACTTTTATCTCTTGAGCACTTGTCCCAATGTTCTCGGGAGTTGGAGGAATCTCTTGTTGAATTATGTCACAATGTATTTGTTCCATTTCACTGTCTTCCATATCGACCTCAGGTTTGAGCATATCTGTTAAAATAAAAATAAAAACTTATTGGTGTGTCTCTGAAAATTAGATAAGTAGAATTTTACTTTCTTGTCTTACTTCAGTAAGACAAACCTGCGGTGTAGTTGATTAATGACAGTGCTGCTGTATCTCTGTATTGGCAGAATATTTGATAGAGAATTTTCTTTCTCAACTCTGGGACTTGTTCCTTTGTTAGCAACACTGTTTCTCCATCGTCGGTGTAGTGCTTTGCGTTCATGAACATATAGAACGCACAATCGAGTCTGCAAGTAGAAGGATGATTGATTATTGTCACTGTCCAGAGATGGCAGGGCAGTTTAGGTGAAGTTTTCCTAATGTCCTATGTTTTTTATGGATTGCATTAATAATTGTTACAATGAGTAAGGAAAAGGAGAAAGGTTTGTAGTGCTTACGTTTTTCCCCGAAGTGGCATCTGCATTTTGACCTTTTTGAAATGGTCAATATTACTTGGAGACAGTTGGAGCAATAGGCTTATTTGCTTCCATATCCTCTTTACTCTGCTTGTTACTATGTTGAAGTAGTCTTTTGTGCCTGTATATTCATTTGGTAAAGAGTCAAGGAGTTCAAAGCGCTCTTTTTTTATGTTAATTGTAACAACGAAGTAGTGGCCCACAGTTCCTTGTTTTTGTTGAACTTGCCCGCCTATGCAAACTGGTAGAAAGAACTGCAAAAATGCAAAATAAATAAATAAGGGGTCCTTTTTGGATTTTGTCATGATTTGCTGATGGTTAGACGTAATTGTAGTGCCGAGATTGTATCTCTTATCTCTAACATGAGATGTGCTTACCATGTCCAAATCTTGTAGTTGCTCTCCTTCTTCCAGATCAAGGAATCTTTTAAGCCTTTTAGGAATTGTCTTGTCTCTGATGTGTGCATCATCTTTATTTTTCAACTCCAATGGATCTTCATGGTTGGCCATGTGTATTGATGCCTGCTTGTTTTGTCACATGTGCATAGAAGAAATTTGTAAATTCAATTGTACAGAGAGGTTGATTGATCGATAGAGTGATATTCATTGTTGAAACTTGAGCTCTACTTACGGTGTTGTATGTTGATAGAATCTTTCTCTTTGTGCCCCTGAGTTGCTTTTTCAACATCTGTAGCATGACTGCCATGGTTTCGCTGCGCACTGGCTTTCCAATTTCGAAGTTTTGTGCCATGTGGCTGACTGTTACTGTTGTCGTCTCTGTATTTATTAAAATCTCGTGCATGGAACATATATATATTTATAGGTATACATATAAACTGTTTAAGGTAGGAAATCATTGGAAGAAAATAATTCTTTGGTGTTGACGTGAACTTACCCTTTGTCCTTATTCGCTGTCATGACGTTGTTGTACAGGTGTTCGATCCCTTTGTCTTTTGTCCCTTCTTCGATGGCCAGGTTTTGTATGATCAACGGTTCATGTTTTGTTTGAGTGCTGCCCTGGGTTACCGCCGTGTTTGTGGTGGCAACATCTTTTACAGCACAATGTTTCTTGTCTGATGGTGCGGACTTTTTCTCGTTGCTGTCTGACTCTTTCTCTGGAATGTTTGCCGCATGGTTTTCCAATGCACTGTGGCCCTTTGCTTCTTTACTTGTGTCTGCGTGCGTGTCCTGTTGAGGTTTCTGTGTTATCGAGCAAAAGCGTCGTTAAAAAATAAATAAATACGGTCATTATTTTCATTGTAGTTTATTGTCCGTTCCCTAAGAAAAATACTCAAATGTTTAGTGTGTCTTTTGAACTTTTTTTTATTGTAGCTTCACCTTTTCAGTCGTTTCTGCTGGTGCTTCCTCTTCGACCTTTTCTTCGGTGAGTGCAGATTTTTGGACCTCCATGGTGTCGTCATTTTTGTCTTGTGGCTGTTGAGACATAGAGGTAGGTAAATGAGATTGCATTTGTGTCTTTGTTCACTCAAATTTCTAATTTCCTTAAAAGCAGGTTATCTCACTTCACCTTTTCGATCTTTTGCGTCGACGTTGACATCTCTGTTATTTCTTGCCCGGACAGCGAAAGTTTTCCGGCTTGGTCTATGGAGGTTAGGTTGTCTGTTGTTGGAAGAACATCTTCTGCTTGTTCCATTCCCCTGTGTTGTTGTGTTTGTTTGCCTTGAATGTTGGTGCTCTCCCCTGTTTCTTGCATTTGTCAGAATGCAAAAGTAATTAAAATGTGTCTGTGTTTGTTTCTGGTGGATGCATTTTTTATAGGGACATTCATATTTGTGCCCCTAACTCGGACCCACTACTCAAAATTACCCCTAACTTTTTGATGTGCTCAAATTTGCCCCTAAAATGCATTTTAAGTCACAGAAATGCCCTTCCATCTGGTCAAAGTGTTTTGCCCAAAACTTTGAAAATTTGTAACAAATTCATATGAACTTAGAAGAATGCAAAATAAGATATCAAAATGCTCATAAAAACAACACCTATATGCACATGTCATTTACGTTCATGACAAAAGCACTCTTTAAAGCCTTTTAGGGTTTATAACATTAAAAAACAATTTAGGGTGAATGCAAATAAATGCACATGTACGTGAGGAATGTAAATGACATGCGCATATAGGTGATGTTTGTATGAACATTTGGATATCTTATTTGCATTTTCTGACTTCGTATGAATTTGTTATGAATTTTCAAAGTTTTGGCCAAACAACTTTGACCAGATGGAAGGGCATTTCTTCGACTTAAAATGCTTTTTAGGGGCAAATTTGAGCACATCAAAAATTTATGGGTAAATCTGAGAGTGGGGGCAAATTAGGGGCATAAATATAAATGTCCCTTTTTTATATGCCACAGAAAGAGGTTTTGTAGCTTGACCTCTACGTTCAATCTCTCCGGTGTCGTGCCTGTCACTTCTTCTTTGTCTTGTGTAGTTTTTGTACATTGTCGAGCGGTAGTAGCACTTTCTATCGCTTCTTGAGGCACATCGTCTGCTTCATTTGTTTCCTTTTTCTGTTCAATCAAAAAATGTAAATAAAGTTTGGACTTCATCTATGCATGCATAACTTTTTTGTTTTAATGTTGTAGGAGCAGGTGCGTGTGGCTTTACCTCGCTGGTCTTTGATGATGGTGTACTGGGTACCATTTTAGTTAGCATTTGCCCTTGTTTTTTTGGTTTGTTCTGTCTGTACTCCTTGCTGTTCTTTGGCATGACCGTCCTCGTTTGTTTCCTGCATTTCATGAAAAAGGAAAAGCAAGATTCATTGCTTGTAATTCTTGTATTACTGTGACAGGTTGTACTGGGCAGTACATTTCTTATAAATTTTGGAAAAATGGTTCTTGTTGAATTTTACCTTTGCGCTGGTAGTTGGGATATCCGTTTGTGCGTCCACTTTTTCTTTGCTTTGTATGCCAGCCTTGGGTGTGTTACCAGGTGGAGTGTGTGAGGCTTTCATCCCTATATCGGTCATCTCAAATGCTCTTGTGCTGAAAAGCTCTTCTATATGAACTTTCTTTTTTGCATGGGCATCCTCTTCTCTTTCCTGTCCTTGTAATACCTAGTAGTTGAAACAATATGAGTTGACGGTATTTGGGCAAAGTGGGTTTGGAAGTTTTACCTCTTCTTTGTTGTTTTCTTCTTGTTTTTCTGTCGTGCTGTTAACGGTCGATGCTAGATCAGCCCGTGGCTCGTTTGCGGGAGCGTCGATATGATACTTGTCCGGCTGAGTGTATATTTTGTTGCAGATTTGTCAGTTAACCCAAGAGCGTTTTTAGTTTAGAGAGAAGAGACTTTTTAGAGAGAAGAGACTAATTTTTTATACTCACGTCTTTGCTGCCACCGATGCTGTTCGTCTCTTGTACTGCTCCTATTGACGCTCTTGATGGAGCATTATCTGTTGTTGGGTTGCTTGTTCTATTTCTTCCATCCCCTTGCTCGGTGTTCTTGACGACATGCTGCTGTTGGCTTTTATGTTTCGGTGGCGTTCTGTTGCCGTGTCCCTAACAGAATTGAAGGCAAATTTTGTAAGCTCAAGTTTGAAAGCATCGCTTTCGAGTCACTTTTTTCATTTACCTGTTTCTCATCTTGATTCTCTGCTTCTGCAGCTACTTTTCTACCTTGTTCTTGTTGTCCTTCGGCACTTGATGTGTTGGTTGATACGTCCTCCTTGTTTTGCTCCTTTTCTACCTTGTTATGCTCTTCTATCTCCCTCTGGCTAATTCTCGAGTTCTGTGTTCTTGATTTTGTTATTCTTTCTTCCCTTCATGTTTGTTTTGTTGGTCCTGTTCTTCCTTCTTTCTTTTTCTCCTCCCTCCTGGTTCTAGTGCGGCTACGACTTCTTTCGTGTTGTTGCCATGTACAAGTGCAGCTGTGTCTCCTGCATCTGCTTGATCCTGCAGCTTCAGTGTCGTCTCTTCTTGAAAGCTCACTCTATGAACAATGTCCTGGAATTCTCTAAGTTGTTCGAGAGAATCAATCACGGTCGTTGTTTGTCGCACCACTGTGTTCCTCATGCTTTCATCTAATTCCTTCTCTTGTTCGCTGCATTGGTGTCCAGCCCTGGTCGTTATTCCGGGTATCTATTTTGTTTCGTCAAGTACTTGTTTCAACATTTCTTCTATCCTTCCGAATATTTCATATGATCCTGTGCTGGTGCCTGTGACTGGTTCCTTGCTTCCACTTGTGCTGACATGTGCTTCGTCCTGTCGCTTGGTTGGAGGTGGTAGTAGCTTGGTCGTTTGCTGGTGCTCCTGTTGTTGTGCTGGTATCATCTGTGTTGAATACGAAGGTGTTGCTGTGTTGGCATAGAAGATCCTCTCTGCTATTCCTTTCCATGTCTGCATTGTTTCGGTATGATGGAATTGGTTAGAATGGAAACCGTTTTTATAAGGGATAATGCATATATATTTAATAGGGCTATACATGTATCTTGCCAAATCTATAGTCATCTGGTCATGATTTTCCGTCCATTTTCATGTCTCCTCTAGCTATTTTCCTTAGGTCACTCTCTTTTAGGTGGTTTGCTCGTGGTAACGATGTCTTGTCCATTGTCTTGGCAATCTTCCGCATTTGTTTTGTGTCAGTCGGCAACAACAGGCAGTCGAGGTACATTATTACTGGTCCATGCGCCAAACCATTGAGATGCTTTTGTTCTTTTCTTCATGAGGCAACAATCTGTGCTTCTTCCATGTCTTTGCTCCTTCCCTAATACTTTCGAGGATTACCTGGCAAAAATCTATCTTTGCCATTTCTGGATAGTACAAGTCCTTGACCATAATGGCTTATTTGCAGAAGGTAGGGGAGGTTGTTCCACAGACAATGTTGTGGAAAAAAAATAAGGACAAATATTTTAACTGATTTCCTGTTTGATTGTTCGTCATCTTGTTTCACCAAATTTTCTAGTTCTTAAATAGATCGTCGTGATGGAAACCCATTTTCTTGAGGCCAAGTTCTGTGACCAGTTCGCTCATTGTATCGGTGGAAATCTTTGGCCTTGGTGCTGTCTTTTCCGTACCATTTGGGTATACAAACACCTTGTGGATGCCTTCCTTTGTTATTGTGATTTCTTTCTGCTGATCAGCTTCACCGAACTTTATTTTCATGGTTTCTATGTCCAGTTTGTCGTAGATGTGTGCTGCAAGCAGCTTGCAGATGGAGCGCTTTATTTGGCATCCCTCTATGCTTCCAAACCCGGCTTTCCTAACATCTTGCCGGTGACGTTCCTCAAGTAATTTCCATGCTTTATTGACATTATCAAATGCTGCTCCTGCCTTGATCTCACATTTGTCCTTATTTGTTGTTGCCTCCTGTTAATCATCCGTTGGTGCTGGCAATTCTTTTCCACTTGCCTTTCTTCTCTTTGTGCGCTTCTGCCTTGTTTTTATCTGTTGAGAAAAAGAGGGTTTTGTTATAGAGGATGGTTTGGTTTTCATGGGTGAAAAGCGGTAGCAAAAATCTGTAGAGAATATGTTTTTTACATCATCTTGCTGTCCTCTGCGGCACCACCGTTGTCCCCTGCGGCGCCATCGCCCTCTGTACAAATGACATCATCATTATGTTTTGTGCCATCGTCGTCGTCGGCAGCATCACACTTTGACTCTTTGCTGGCATCATCCTCGTCTTCTTCCAACCATTGTCTTTTGTTTTTCTTCTTGGCTTTATTTACATCATTGTCGATGCGTGGAACTGCTGGTGGGAGTATCATTAGAGGACTTGGCTGCTGCTGCTACAAGCTAGCACCGTCGCTGATGAGTTGAGTTTGTCCTTTATCTTTTGTCTTTTTCCTCTAGGAGGAATGACAGTCTTGGTTTCTGATTGCTCCTCTTTTCTGCTGCTAGTCACTTGCTTTTTGTTGCCCTCCCTGCTGGAAGCTAGTGCTGGCACTTTCTCGGGTGCTTCGCTGTCCATGTTCTGCTTCGTTCTTTTTTCTGATGGGTCAGGAGAGATGACTGGTTTTCCTGGATATGAACTATTAAGTTCAGACAAAATCATTTCAATATCTACTTCTCCGTCACCTGCACGATGATTATGTAACAAAAGGATTACGAAGTAACATCGAAATAAATGGGATATAGTTTTAAAACTATGTCTTCCACGGCTGCACAAAAAGATTCTAAAGCTTAATCTACATAGATTCATAAGATAGCCCTTTTCTTTCATTTCGTGACCTAAAAAAGCGACCAATCCATTTTTTTCTTGTTATATCAAGTCTTCCGACTAACTCTTTGTTTCTCCAATCATTGATTGCAATTAGGGTCAGGTGTGAGCAATATGTCTGCTGTCAAGTCCATATCAGTGAGGGGAAGTGTTTTTTTATAGAAAAAATACACTACAAATGATATTCCGTAAATTGGAGCAATAACTGTATGGTTTAGAGTGTAAGATAAAATGTTCTCGGATGAATAATAATACACATAGTGTGTGAAAAATTTCATCGAAGTGCAATTTCCCAGGATTTTGTGGACGTAATTGGTTAACTTACTCCTGCTGCTACATAGTTTTTGTTATATGGATTGTGTGAGCCTTTTATAGTACCTTGCTGCACGGCAGGCTGTTCCTTAGGTACCCTGTTTTCCTTATTACCAGTCCTTGCTGCATAAAAGTGCCCAGGCATTAGCAGCAGTAGAAGCATAATTGAATTTCACAGCAAAAAGAGGAGATGCATCCCGTGGACAAAAAAAATGGCATTGTCGGAGAGGCATAGGTTGTTTCACGCTATAAGCACACAGCTAGATCTATTATTGGTGCACGGACGTTAATACGAGAGATGCACGTAATTTGAAAGAGGGGCAATCAACGGATATATAGAATCTCCTGTAAATACCAGGTTTTGAATTTAAGGATGCTCTCATGGTTTGAATCTAGAGCGGTGTTCTAGATAGTTCTGGCATGCACAGTACGTTTTAGGCAAATTCCTTGCAAACGGATTTCTGTGACAGGTAAGGGTAGCATCCCATTGCACGCGTGCCTACCTTATTTCAATTTTTCTAGAAAAGTCTAGACAGACTTTTTGGAAACACGGTTTTGTGTGGCGTTTAGGGTTCATGTCCGTCAAAAAGGGGGGAAATCGCTTTGATCGACCTGTGGTAATGGAATGTAATGGATTAATATTTTTTTACCTTCGATTGCTTGTGAGGGATTCGTCGCATCCATCGGCTTGTTTTTGTCCTTGCTCTCTGTTGGTATCTCCGCCGCGATCACGGGTCGTCATTGTCAGTCGCCGCCACCGCCTGGAGAGGTTTTTGATGCTTTCGCGGGCACCGACTGACTGCTTGTATCTCGAAGTGGATGGCGGCTGGTGGGTGAGGCGAACGCGATTTGGATTTTTGGTTGGTCTGCTGGATTGGATAATGGGGGCAGGGGGAAAGACGAGGGTGTTCAAGAGAGGGGAACTGGTGAAGTGTTCGAGATTGTCGGTGCGAAAGCAAAATCAAGAAAGTAGTGGAGGGAGAGAGGGAAATGGTCGAACCATCTCGAATCTTCGACCGTCCGTCTGGACATCAAGATTGGTGTAATTTTCTGTGGGCTTTGATGGTCTTGCTTTTTTCCTTGCTTGCTCAACTGCCGGAATGTTTTTATTTTAGTGTGGTGACATCCACGGTGGCATGGTTTGGTGTTACCCAGAGTCACGTTCGTTCCTGCGTGTGTTACAGACGTTTTCTATGACGTTCCATGGTGAGTCGCATGGAAGTGAGGCCACCAGTGCTCATCCTCCTATGGAAAAAGGGGAAGCATCTCGAATCTTAGACTGTAGGTTTGGACATCAAGAGTGCTGCTCTTTCTGTGTACTTCGATGAGCTTGTTTTTTGCTTGGCCTTCTTAACTCTTAGTCTGTGGGATGTTAGCACTTTTTGATTTTAGTGTTGTTGTGTGATGCACAGGGGCTTGGTTTGGCGTTACTCAGAGTCACGTTTCATGGTTCTTTGTGTTTCAGATGATTCCGGTCGCCAGTTCAATCGGAGAGGCATGGACATGAACTCAATGGAAGCATGTTAATGCATTGGTCAGAGTCTCGCTGCCACGGGTGTATGCTTTTGGTATTTCCAAATGATTCTGTTCACTCATTCTGTTGGAGAGGAATGGACATGACCAAAACATTCTGTTGGTACATGTAGATGAGTAGGCTAGGGTCATGGATGTCGCTTGTTAGCAGTAGGAGCACGGTTGTGCTTCCACCAGAGGCACTTCATTCCTCCGCGGGGAGCACGTTTTGCCGAATCTTGCGTAGTTTTGGTTCAAATGATTCCGCTTACTTGTTCACTTGGATACGCACGAGTCTATTGAGTCACGTCTTCCCATTAGGCTGAGTCACATTAGGCACGCAGTCGCGTAGATGTAGAAGGCACGTTTTTCGAGCAAATAACGCACGTCACAGTGCCAAAACATGAAGGTGAAAGCATGGCTGATTCGAGGGACACAAATATGAAAAACACGGACCTAAAGTCCATGTAGGGTCATGATTTGTACTCTTAAACTCGTGGACTTTCTGTTTCGAATGCTTCTGTCGACTCGTTCAGACGGAGAGGCACGACCGGTCAACTTCAACAGTGAACACCCACTATTCACTGTTTCAACAGAAACACGGGTCAGTGTGACTCTGTATATTCTGTGAGGCACAGTGAGTGGAGAGGCATAGGCATGGTGTGGTATTATGTAGAGTCACACTCGTCTGTCTTTGGTTTCAGAATAATTCCGTCGACTCGATCAGATGGAGAGGCACGTGTGTTAATCGCAGAAAGGCACAGTTTGGTTCGAAGTAATGGTGAACACCCACTATTTACTCTGTGAGGCACAGAATGGACTATTCGAGAGACGCTGGTGTTGTATATTCTTCGCCCGATCAGGGTCCCAGGAAGGCACCACATGGTATCCTGTATTTGTGTTTGAAATGATTCCGTTGACTCGTTCAAAAGAAGTGGCACGGACATGAATGCCATGAGGGCATGGTTGGGTCTGTCGGAGCATCACATTTCATATGTTTATTATGGAAACAAAGTGGAATGGGTTTAGATGTTAACGATAAAAGTTTACTTTGCGAGTGGCCGGTTCGATAGTCGAGTTGTTTAAAAGCTTAAGCTCCTTGTTTTTAAAAGCCACGGCTTTGTGCTGAGTTGCGTGGCGCTTTTTTTATTAGAAGCACAGGCATGAAGTGAATACAGCCACGGTTCTGTACCAGGCAGTGACATGACTTGTGCACTGACGATGGCGTGGATGTTCGTGGCAGTGTTAATGGGCACAGGCACGGGCGTGCGTCGCTAAAAGGCATGCTACCGTATAATATAGAGCCACGCTCCCGTGTGTTTGTGTTCCGAATAATTCCGTCGACTCGATTAGACAGAGAGGCAGGAGCGTTCAGCCCACAAAGGCACCGTCAGGGTTCGTTCCTTGCTTGTTAGGCGCACAGATGTGTGGATGTAGAAGGCACGGTTTTCAAGCAAAGGACGCACATCACGATGCCACATTTTTCAAGCAAAACACGGACCTGAAGTCCGTATAGCCACGATTCTGTACTAAGTAGCGTCATGACTTGTACTCATAAACGCGTGGACTTTCGTGCCTCTTGGCAATATTTCGGGTCACAGGCACTGGCCCGTGTTTCTGTTTCGAATGCTTCTCTCGACTTGTTCAAATGGAGAGGCACGGCCGGTCAGCCTACAGAGGCATAGGGTTGTATTACGCACAATTAGAGTCACATATTACCATGGGTGTATGCTTTTGGTATTTCGAAATGATTGCACTCACTCATTCTGTTCGAGAGGAATGGATGTGAATCCGGCAGAGGCAAGTCTGCTTATTAGCCAGAGTCATGTTTGTTCATGCGTGTGTTACGCGCATTTTCTCTGGTGATTCACTGTGAGGTGCGTGGAGGTGAAGCCGAGTTGGCACTGTGTTACTAATGCAACAGACATGTTCCTGACGCTGTGTATGTAAACGTTTTCCTTGTCAACTCGTTGCTTTGTTGTGGAGAGTCATGGTGTTGTGTTCCATGGAGGCACTGTTTTATATTAGGGGGAGTCACGTTCGTGCCTGCGTGTGTTACGGAAGTTTTCACTAAGGTTTCACCTGGAGACGCGTGCAAGTTAATTCCTGTATTTGTGTTAGAAATGATTCCGTTGAGACAGTTATTTGGAAATGGTATAATATAGATGACATGCTCGTCTGTGTTTGTGCTCAGAATAATTCCGTCATCTCGATCAGATGGAGAGGCACGAGCGTTAATTGCACAAATGCACAGTTTGGTTCGAAGTCATGGTGAACACCCACTGTTTACTATGTGAGGCACGGAATGACCTATTCGAGAGACGCTGGTGTGGTATATTCTGCGCACAGTCATGGGTCGCAGAAGGCAAGGCATGGTATCTTGTATTTGTGTTCGAAATGATTCCGTTGAGACTGTTATTTGGAAATGGTATAATATAGAGTCACGCTCGTCTATGTTTGTGTTCAGAATAATTTCGTCGACTCGATCAGATGGAAAGGCATGGGCGTTAATCGCACAAAGGCATAGTTTGGTTCGAAGTCATGGTGAACACCCACTGTTTACTCTGTGAGGCACGGAATGGCCTATTCGAGAGACGCTGGTGTGGTATATTCTACGCACGGTCATGGGTCGCAGGAAGGCAAGGCATGGTTTCCTGTATTTGTGTTCAAAATGATTCCGTTGAGTCGTTCAGAAGAATAGGCACGGACATGAATGCCATGGGGGCATGGTTGGGTCTGTCGGAGCGTCACATTTCATACGTTTTTTATGGAAACAAAGCGGAGTGGGTTTAGATGTTAACGCTAAAAGTTTACTTTGCACAGTCGAGGTGTTTAAAAGCGTAAGCTCCTTGTTTTTAAAAGCCACGGCTTCGTGCTGAGTTGCATGGCGCTTCTTTTATTAGAAGCACGGACGTGAAGTGAATACAGCCAGGGTTCTGTACCAGGTAGCGACATGACTTGTACACTGGCGATGGCGTGGATGTTCGTGGCAGTGTTAAGGGTCACATGCACGTGCGTGAAGTGCTAAAAGGCATGCTACCGTATAATATAAAGCCACACTCCCGTGTGTTTGTGTTCTGAATAATTCCATCGACTCGATCAGACGGAGAGGCATGGGCGTTAACCCACGAAGGCACCGCCAGGGTTCGTTCCTTGGTTGTTAGGCGCACAGACGCGTGGATGTAGAAGGCACGTTTTTTAAGCAAAGAACGCACATCATGATCCCACGTTGTTCAAGCAAAACGCGGACCTGAAGTCTATATAGCCACAGTTCTATATCAAGTAGCGTCATCAACGAGTCACTTGGAGTTAGATTTTGATATAAATATCATTTGAAGACAAAAAATGTCAATGGAGAATGGTATGAATTCGACAGTAAGTTCTCTGGAATACAGACAGACGTACACAGTAAGTTAACTGTGTTTGAGATGTTTTCTGTTGAATATGTTCGGACCATTGGAAAGAAGTTGAGTGGTTGTGGTGTGGACGAACGCACGGGAAGACGAAATGATAGTACCGGTGTTTCCCAAGCATGCAGAGTTTGAGGTATTTAAGAGAGATTGGGAGAATTCGAGGCGCCGGTTACTCCGCTTGACCGTCCGACTGGTGTGCGTATGTTATAAAAAGCTACCTACTCATCGAACACCCCACGTCCACAATTCTCCAGAGACAGGCACCTCTTTCTTGCTGGTAGCTCCTTGCTTTCTCCATGGCCGGTAAGAGGGGTTCTGGGTGTTCAAGTAACCAGGCAGCAAGGACAAAAGCCGCGGAAAGAAGGGAGAGGTGCCGCCGCTATGCCGTAGCGGCAGCAGGAATATCCTGCCCCGTTGCCCAGGTGTCGAACGATCTCTCGCGTGGATGCGATTCCTCCCACAAGCGCATTCGCCATGGAGACGATTTCGGCAAGATGGCAGTACAGAATTCCTTAGCCAGCGACGACTTGCTCGATGAGCTAATTAAGCAGCAGCAGTTCATCGCTCGCTTGGAGAAGTTGCTGCAGCAGAGCAATGCCTCTGTGGAGAAGTCCACTGGTCTCATAGTTCGATCTTTGTGTGAGAATGAGAAGCTTCTAAACGAGCTCGACCAGAAGGATCGGGAGTCCGCCCGCTTGAAGAATCTGTATGAGGAGAGCCATGCGTTGGTGCAGAAGCTGTCGGGCGAAGTGGGGCAGCTTATGGATGAGAAGGCTGAGGTCCTCGTCAAGTACAAGAGCCTGGTGGAGGATGCCTTTGCTGCTGTGGAGGAAAGTTATGAGCCGACGAAGAAGGAATTGAAGATGTGCCCGCCACCAGCCGATCAAGAACGTTGCTGGAGTGTAGGCAGAGATCTTGTAGCGTGTTTTTCCGTTGTGTTGGGGCATGTGACATTTTGTACTGCCATGTATCTGTAAGGCATTTATGCATTGCATTGTTGTCGTGTTGTTTCGTTTGTTGGTACATGTAGATGAGTAGGCTAAGGTCATGGATGTCGCCTGTTAGCAGTAGGAGCACGGTTGTGCTTCCACCATAGGCACTTTGTTCCCCCGCGGGGAGCACATTTTGCCGAACCGTGTGTAGTTTTGGTTCAAATGATTCCGTTTAGTCGTTCACTTGGATACGCACAGGCGTCGAGTCTACTGAGTCACGTTTTTCCATTAGGCTGAGTCACGCTAGGCACGCAGTCGCGTCGATGTAGAAGTCACGTTTTTCAAGCAAATAACGCACGTCACGGTGCCAAAACATGAAGGTGAAAGCATGGCCGATTCGAGAGACACGAATATGAAAAACACGGACCTTAAGTCCATGTAGGGTCATGATTTGTACTGTTAAACTCGTGGACTTTCTGTTTCGAATGCTTTTGTCGACTCGTTCAGACGGAGAGGCACGGCTGGTCAGCTTCAACAGTGAACACCCACTGTTCACTGTTTCGGCAGAAACACGAGCGAGTGTGACTCTGTATACTCTGTGAGGCACAGTGGGTGGAGAGGCATAGTCATGGTGTGGTATTATGTAGATTCATGCTCGTCTGTGTTTGGTTTCAGAATAATTCCGTGGACTCGATCAGATGGAGAGGCACATGCGTTAATCCCAGAAAGGCACAGTTTGGTTCGAAGTCATGTTGAACACCCACTGTTTACTTTGTGAGGCATGAAATGGCCTATTTGAGAGACGCTGGTGTTGTATATTCTTCGCATGGTCATGGGTCCGAGGAAGGCACGACATGGTATCCTGTAGTTGTGTTCGAAATGATTCCGTTGACTCGTTCAGAAGAAGAGGCACAGACATGAATGCCATGAGGGCATGGTTGGGTCTGTTGGAGCGTCACGTTTTGTACGTTTAATATAGAAACAAAGCAGAATGAGTTTAGATGTTGACGCTAAAGGTTTACATTGCGAGTGGCCGGTTCAATAGTTTAGGTGTTTAAAAGCGTAAGCTCCTTGTTTTTAAAAGGCACGGCTTTGTGCTGAGTTGCGTGGTGCTTTTTTTATTAGAAGCACGGGCGTGAAGTGAATACAGCCACGGTTCTATACCAGGAAGCGACATGACTTGTGCACTGACGATGGCGTGGATGTTCGGTGGAGTCTTTTTATTAGCCAAAGTCACGTTCGTTTCTTTAGTTGGAGCAACTCACTCATTCGGTTGGGGATGAATGGACGTGAGTCCGGAGGAGGAAAATCTTCTTATTAGCTAGAGTCACGTTCGTTTCTTTAGTTGGGGCAACTCACTCATTCTGTTGGGGAGGAATGGATGTGAGTCCGACGGAGGCAAGTCTTCTTATTAGCCAGAGTCACGTTCGTTTCTTTAGTTGGGGCAACTCACTCATTCTGTTGGGGAGGATTGGATGTGAGTCCGGTGGAGGCAAGTCTTCTTATTAGCCAGCGTCACGTTCGTTTCTTTAGTTGGGGCAACTCATGGGTGTATGCTTTTGGTATTTCGAAATGATTGCACTCACTCATTCTGTTGGAGAGGAATGGACGTGAGTCAGGCGGAGGCAAGTCTTCTTATTAGCCAGAGTCACGTTCGTTTCTTTAGTTGGGGCAACTCATGGGTGTATGCTTTTGGTATTTCGAAATGATTGGACTCACTCATTCTATTGGAGAGGAATGGACGTGAGTCTGGCGGAGGCAAGTCTTCTTATTAGCCATAGTCACTTTCGTTTCTTTAGTTGGGGTAACCCAGCAGAGCGTCACGTTTTGTACGTTTAATATGGAAACAAAGCATATTCTTTGCACGGTGGCGGGTCCCAGCAAGTGACGGCGTGGTATTGTGAAGAGTCATGTTATGTTGTTTTCGTGTTCCAAATGATTCTGTTGAACCGTTCGCAACGGCAGGCACATCCGTGCAGCGCGAAGAGTCATGTTTATGGTTTACCAAGAGTCACATTCATGCGTTTATCGCGGAAACCCAACGGTTCGGCGGCCGTCTCTTCGTACCTCGGGAGTGAACGCCACGTGGCGCTGCTCCAGAAACCTAATGGTCCGACGGACGTGTCCTCCGTTGATGCTGCTCTGGCTCGTCGCCCGAGGCTAGGCTCCGGCTATTTAAGGCGAACGAACAGAGTCGCGAAATCCTAGCCACATTCTACTCCTCGCTTCGTCCGCCGCCAGGCCTTCCATTCCTCTTGCTCATCTCTATTCACTAACCATCTCCACCATGGCTGGGCAGAAGGAGACTACTCCGGACGGCCGTGCCCTGTCGCGGGAGGAGATCTCGGCTTGCAAGGTTTCCTCGTCTATAAGTTCACCTTGTTTCTGTTTCTCCTTCATTCGTTTTTTCTTTCTTTCGGCTCCTTTGATTTAGTTTGTGAAACATGAATTACTGTGGTCAGCTGACTCCTAATTTGATGCGGGTGTGTCTTACTGATACTGATTTACAGTCAATTGGAGGTAGGGTTAGTCTGCGTCATGGTCTTGAACAGAAGTCCCATGCTGTAGAACTGGGGGGCAGCTGTGGCTCGAAAGAGATGGGAATGGTGAGCGGGGCGGCGACGGGAATGGTGAGCGTTGTTTCTGTTGCAGAGGCTAACAAAATGTATGACGAGCTGGTGGAGATCATCCACGGGTGGCAGGAGCTCTGCCAGGAAGCAAGGGAAGATTTGAAGAAGGCGAATGCCAGGATCGTAGAAATTACGGTTGAGAAGAACAATCTCCTTGAAGAGCACATCCGGTCATTGCAGGAATCGGTTGCAGCTGGGAAGCGACATGACGAGAATGTGAAGGCGCTGAAGAAGGATATTGATGAACTGCGCGTGGCGCAAACCAGCGAGAATCAGTTGTTGCAGGAATCGGTCGCAGCTGTGAAGCGACAAGACGAGGATGTGAAGGTGCTCAAGAAGAAGATTGATGAACTACGCGGGGATCAAACCAGCAAGAAGGTCGGTGGAGGCTAGGTGTACAACATCGTCCCTGGCTGTTGCGTGCATCTGGTGTTGTTAAGCAATGGACTCTAGTATTGTAATGACGTAATGACGAAGGCGTGTACGTTTGTGGCTTTTCTGTGTTGCAGTGTTTCGGGTCACAGACACGGGCTTGCATCCAACAGATTCATTGTGTAGTTTTATATAGAGTCACGTTCGCCTGTATTTGTGTTCAAAATGATTCCGTTGACTCGTTGAAAAAAATAGGCACACACGTGAATCCCACGGGGGCATGGTTTCGTGTTTCCCATAGTCACGTTCGTACGTTTATCATGGAAAGAGAGCAGGATGGGTTTAGATGTTAATGCTAGCTGTTTACTTTGTGAGTGGATGATTCGAGAGTCAAGTTGTTTAAAAGCATAAGTTCCTTGTTTTTAAAAGCCACGGTTTTGTACTGAGTTACATCACGCTTCTTTTATTAGAAGCATGGGCATGAAGTGAATATAGGCGCGGATGATGACTTGTGCACTGACGATGGCGTGGACGTTCGTGGCAGTGTTGTCACAGGCACGACATGGTATGATTCTATTGACTCGTTCAGAAGAAGAGGCACGGACATGAATGCCATGAGGGCATGGTTGGGTCTGTTGGAGCGTCATGTTTCATACGTTTATTATGGAAACAAAGCGGAATGGGTTTAGATGTTAACGCTTAAAGTTTACTTTGCGAGTGGCCGGTTCGACGGTCGAGGTGTTTAAAAGCGTAAGCTCCTTGTTTTTAAAAGCCACGGCTTTGTGCTGAGTTGGGTGGCGTTTCTTTTATTATAAGCACGGGCAGGAAGTGAATACAACCACGATTCTGTACCAGGCAGCGACATGACTTGTGCACCGAGGATGCCGTGGATGTTCGTGGTAGTGTTAAGGGTCACAGGCATGGACGTGCGGCGGTAAAAGGCATGCTGCCGTATAATATAGAGTCACCCTCTCGTGTGTTTGTGTTTCGAATAATTCCGTCGACTCGATCTGACGGAGAGGCACGGGCGTTCAGCCCACAAAGGCACTATCAGGGTACGTTCCTTGCTTGTTAGGCGCACAGACGTGTGGATGTAGAAGGCACGGTTTTCAAGCAAAGAACGCACATCACGATGCCATGTTTTTCAAACAAAACACGGACCTGAAGTCCATATATCCACGGTTCTGTACTAAATAGCGTCATGACTTGTACTCATAAACATGTGGACTTTCGTGCCTCTTGGCAATATTTCGGGTCACAGGCACTGGCGTGCGTCCCACAAAGGCATGGTGCTGTTTTATACAGAGGCACACTCGCCCGTGTTTCTATTTTGAATGCTTCTGTCGACTCGTTCAGACAGAGAGGCACGACTGGTCAGCCGACAGAGGCATAGGGTTGCATTACGCACATTCAGAGTCACATTACCATGGGTGTATGCTTTTGGTATGTAGAAATGATTGCACTCACTCATTCTGTTGGAGAGGACTGGACGTGAATCCGGCGGAGGCAAGTCTTCTTATTAGCCAGAGTCACATTCGTTTCTTTAGTTGGGGTAACCCAGCGGAATGGGTTCAGATGCGAACACCCACTGTTGAAGCTATTTTTGGAAGCTTCTTTCCTTGTTTTCAAAAGCATAGTCATGGTTCTTTGTTGTTGTTGTGTGTAGTACTCAATAAAGGCATTGACTCGATCTGATGGAGAGTCATAGGCATGGTGTGGTATTATATAGAGTCACGCTCGTATATGTTTGTGTTCAGAATAATTCCGTCGACTCGACCAGATGGAGAGGCATGGGCGTTATTTCGTTTGTTGGAACATGTAGATGAGTAGGCTAGGGTCATGGATGTCGCTTGTTAGCAGTAGGAGCACGGTTGTGCTTCCACCAGAGGCACTTCGTTAGCCCGCGGGGAGCATGTTTTTGCGAACCATGCGTAGTTTTGGTTCAAATGATTCCGCTTACTCGTTCACTTGGATACGCACGGGCGTCGAGTCTACTGAGGCTGAGTCATGTTAGGCACACAGTTGTGTTGATGTAGAAGGAACGTTTTTGAAGCAAAGAACGCACGTCTCAGTGCTAAAACATGAAGGTGAAAGCATGGCAGATTCGAGAGACACGAAGATGGATAACACAGAACTGAAGTCCATGTAGTCTCGGTTCTGTAGTAAGAAGGGTCATGATTTGTACTCTTAAGCTCGTGGACTTTCGTAGCTCTCTGTGTTGCAGTATTTCGGGTCACAGGCACGGGCGTGCAGCCTACAAAGGCATGCTGTGGAATTGCAAAGAATCACGGTTCTGTGTTAAGTGGCGCCATGACTTGCGTACCCATGACGGAGAGTACGTTTTAGAAACCCGATGGTCCGACGGGCGTCTCCTCCGGTGGCACCGCTCTGGCTCGTCGTCCGAGGTGATTCTCCGGCTATTTAAGGCGGACAGACGGAGTCTCGAAACCCTAGCCACATCCTACTCCTCCCATTGTCCGCTGCCAGGTCTTCCATTTCTCTTGCTCCTCTCTGTCATTTGACTGTCTCCGCCATGGCTGGGCAGAAGAAGACTTCTCCGGACCGCCATGCCCTGTCACGGGAGGAGATCCCGGTCGGCGAGGGTTCCTCGTCTGTAAGTTCACCCTACTTGTGGTTTTCATTCATTTGTTTTTTCTTTGTTTCTCCTACTTCATTTAGTTTGTGAAACATGAATTATTGTGGTTAGCTTATTCCTAATTTGATGCGGGTGTGTCTTGCTGATACTGATTTACAGTCATTTGGAGCTACTCTCATTAACCTGGTCAATGGGATGAATGGCTTGGTTTCAATAGCAAAGATTGACAGAACGTACAAGGAGTTGCTGGAGGTCACCTACGAATGGCAACAGTTCTACCAGGAAACAAGAGAAGATTTGGACAAGGCCAATGCCAAGATCATACAAATTACGGTTGTGAGGAGTAATCTCCTTGAAGAGCACACCCGATTGTTGGAGGAATCGACGTCAGCTGTGAAGCGACATGAAGAGAATATGAAGGCACTGAAGGAGAAGATTGATGAACTGCGTCGGGAGAAAACCAACAAGAAGGTCGGTGGAGACTAGATATACAGCAGCGTCCCTGGCTGTTGTGTGAGTCTGGTGTTGTTAGGCAGTGGAGTGGAGTTTCTTACCTTGTCTTGTGAAATTTCTCTGTCAACTACTTTGTTAACAAAATGTATTTTGGTTTCGAGTATCATTGTAATTAGGCGCCGTTACGTATGATGCACGAGACGTGAAGTCTCTGCATCCACGGTTGTGAACGTAGTACTGTAATGACTTGCGTACTGATGTAGGCGTGTATGTTCGTGGCTTTTGTGTGTTGCAGTGTTTTGGGTCACAGACAAGGGCTTGCATCCCACAAATTCATGGTGTGGTTTTATATAGAGTCTCGTTCGCCTGTATTTGTGTTCGAAATGATTATGTTGACTCGTTCAGAAAAATAGGCATGCACGCGGGTGAATCCCATGGGGGCATGGTTTCGTCTTTCGCATAGTCACGTTCGTATGTTTATCATTGAATGAAAGCATAATGGGTTTAGATGTTAACGCTAGTTGTTTACTTTGTGAGTGGCCGATTCTAGATTCGAGTTGTTTAAAAGCGTAAGTTACTTGTTTTTAAAAGCCACGGTTCTGTACTGAGTTGCGTCACGCTGCTTTTATTAGAAGCACTTGGGTGAAGTGAATACAACCGCGGTTCTGTAGCAGGCAGCAACATGAGTTGTGTACTGACAATGCCATGGACGTTCGTTGTACTGTTAAGGGTCAGAGGCACGGGCGTTAAGCGCTAAGAGGCATAGTGCCGTATAATTTAGAGTCACGCTCCCAGTGTTTCTTTTCCGAGTGCTTCCGTCGACTCGATCAGAAGGAGAGGCACGGCCGGTCAGCCCACAGAGGCATAGCTTTGCATTATGCACAGTCACGTTCATTTTTTAACCCAGCGGAATGGGTTGAGACGCCAACACTTACTGTTGAATCTGTGAGGCACCGAATGGCCTATGTGAGAGACGCTGTTTTGAAAAGCTTGTTTCCTTGTTTTCAAAAGCACAGTCACGCTTCTTTTTTGATGTTTCGTATATTACTCGATAGAGGCGTGGACTCGATTAGATGGGAGAGGCACGGGCATGGTGTGGTATTATATAGAGTCACGCTTGTATGTGTTTGTGTTCCGAATAATTCCGTTGACTCTATCAGATGGAAACCCAGCGGAAAGGCACCGTTTGGACTTACCCACAGTCACGTTCGTTTCTTTAATTGCAGAAACCCAGCGGAAAAGGTTCAGACATGAACACTCACTGTTTACTCGGTGAAGCACGGAATGGCTTGTTCGGGAGAAGCTGCTGTGGTGTATTCTTTGCACCGTGGTGGGTCTCAGGAAGTGATGGCGTGGTATTGTGAAGAGTCATGTTATGTTGTTTTCGTGTTCCAAATGATTCCGTTGAACCGTTCGCAATGGAAGGCACATCCGTGCAGCGCAAAGAGGCATGGTTATGCTTTACCAAGAGTCACATTCGTGCGTTTATCGCGGAAACCCAACGGTTTGGCGGCTGTCTCTTCGTACCTCGGGAGTTAACGCCACGTGGCGCCCCTCCATAAACCTAACGGTCCGACGGGCGTCTCCTCCGTTGTCGCCGCTCTGGCTCGTCGCCTGAGGCCAGGCTCGGGCTATTTAAGGCGGACGGACATAGTCGTGAAACCCTAGCCACATTCTACTCCTCGCTTTGTCCGCCGCCAGGCCTTCCATTCCTCTTGCTCTTCTCTATTCACTGACCATCTTCACCATGGCTGGGCAGAAGGACACTACTCCGGACGGCCGTGCCATGTCGCGGGAGGAGATTCCGGCTCGCGAGGGTTCCTCGTCTGTAAGTTCACCCTGTTTCTGATTCTACTTCATTCGTTTTTTCTTTCTTTCGGCTCATTTGATTTACTTTGTGAAACATGATTTATTGTGGTCATCTGACTCCTAATTTGATGCGGGTGTGTCTTGCTGAAACTGATTTACAGTCAATTGGAAGTAGGGTTAGTCTGTGTCATGGTCTTGAATAGAAGTCCCCTGCTGTAGAATTGGGGAGCAGCTGTGGCTCGAGAGAGAAGGGAATGGTGAGCGGGGCGGCGACGGGAAGTGTTGTGAGGTCCTTGTTAGTTACTCTCAATAACCTGGTCGATGAGATGAATGCTTTGGTTTCAATTCCAAAGGCTGACAAAACGTACGAGTAGCTGCTGGAGATCACCTACACGTGGAAGAAGCTTTGCCTGGAAACAGTGGAAGATTTGGAGAAGGCGAATGCGAGGATCATAGAAATTATGGCTGAGATGAGAAATCTCCTTGGAGAGCACATCCGGCTTTTGCAGGAATCGGCCGCGGCTGTGAAGCGACATGACGAGAATATGAAGGCGCTGAAGAAGGAGATTGATGAACTGCACCGAGATCAAACCAACAACAAGGTCGGTGGGGACTAGGTATACAGCAGCGTCCCTGGCTATTGTGTGCGTCTGGTGTTGTTAAGCAGTGGATTAACAAAATGTATTTTGGTTTCGAGTATCATTGTAATTAGGCGCCATTACTTACGATGCACGGGACATGAAGTCTCTGCTTCCATTGTTGTGAACCTAGTATTGTAATGACGTACTGATGAAGGCATGTACGTTCGTGGCTTTTCTGTGTTGGCAGTGTTTCGGGTCACAGACACGGGCTTGCATCCAAAAGATTCATGGTGTAGTTTTATATAGAGTCACGTTCACCTGTATTTGTGTTCTAAATGATTCCATTGACTCGTTGAGAAATGTAGGCACGCACGTGAATCCCATGGGGGCATGGTTTCGTCTTTTCCGTAGTCACGTTCGTACGTTTATCATGGAAAGAAAGCAGGATGGGTTTAGATATTAATGCTAGTTGTTTACTTTGTGAGTGGCCGATTTGAGAGTCGAGTTGTTTAAAAGCGTAAGTTCCTTGTTTTCAAAAGCCACAGTTCTGTACTGAGTTACGTCACGCTTCTTTTATTAGAAGCACGGGCGTGAAGTGAATATAGCCGCAGGCGATGACTTATGCACTAACGATGGCGTGGACGTTCGTGCCAGTGTTAAGGGTCACAGGCACGGGCGTGAAGCGCTAAAAGGCATGCTGCCGTATAATATAGACTCACATTCCTGTGTGTTTTAGTTCCGAATAATTTCGTCGACTCGATCAGACGGAAAGGCACGGGCGTTCAGCCCACAAAGGCACCGTCAGGTTCTTTCTTTAATTGGGGAGTCCCAACGGAACTGGTTCAGATGTGAACACCCACTATTTACTCTGTGAGGCACGGAATGGCCTATTCGAGAGACGCTAGTGTGGTATATTCTTCGCACGGTCATGGGTCCCAGGAAGGCACGGCGTGGCATTGTGTAGAGTGACATTAGTTTGTCTTGGTGTTCCGAATGATTCTGTTGAATCATTCGCACTGAAAGGCACAACTATGAAGCCAGGACATGCACGGTGATGCGTTACCCAGTGTCACATTCGTGTGTTGATTGCAGAAACTCCACCGTTTGACGGGCAACCTGTGAACGCCGGCTGGACGCCGCTCTGCAGGAGGTGGAGGTAGTATTTAATAGAGTGAACGCCACGTGTCGATGTTGCGGAATCCAAAAGGACCGATGGCCCCCTCATCCATCGGGTAAGTGAATGCTGCGTGTCAGCGTTCCGGCTCCTCGCTCGAGGTCAAGGAGCAGTTATTTAAGCCGAGCGGCGTCCGCCACCACTAGGCATCATCCTGCTTCTACCTCTTTCACCGGCAATCCTAGGAAATCATCCATCTTCCTCTTCTCGTCTGTGACGTTCCCCGCCATGGTTCAGCACAAGATAACTACTTACGCGATGCTTACTCCCGAGCGCCGCTTTCAGTTGCAGGAGGACATCTGTTCGAGGCGCGCCGCTCGGGTCGCATCGGGCATGTCTCCGGAATCACCGGGGCCGGAGGAGATTGGGGAGGTCGAGAAGTGGAGGGGCGTGCGTCGGAGCTCATGCAGGGAGTTGATCCAGTGGGGGGAGATGTCATGGAGGAAGAGGAGGGGGTGATCCAGTTGGGGGAGATCTGATGGAGGAAGAGGAGGTGGGTGACGAGGATGACAAGGACGACGAGGAAGGCGTGGACGAGGATGAGGAGGACGATGAGGAAGGCATGGAGGAGGATGACGAGGACGACGAGGAAGGCGTGGACGAGGATGAGGAGGACGACGAGGAAGGCATGGACGAGGATGAGGAGGACGATGAGGAAGGCGTGGACGAGGATGAGGAGGACGACGAGGAAGGCGTGGACGAGGATGATGAAGACGATGAGGAAGGTGTGGACGAGGATGAGGAGGACGACGAGGAAGGTGTGGACGACGAGGATGAGGAGGACGACGAGGAAGGAGTGGACGAGGATGACGAGGACGACGAGGAAGGCATGGACGAGGAAGACGAGGCGGAGTTCTATCTCGGTGAGTCGGCCTTGATGGCGGAGCAGACCGCTATCCTGGAGTCCATCCAAGATGAGGCGTATGTGGAGTCCAACCGGCGCTTCCTCCGGGAAGAACAGGCGGAGACCGATGCTCTCTTCGACGAGCTGGATGCGAAGCAGGAGGCGGAGGCCAACGACGTCGATGTCAGAATGGAGATAGTGGACATCTCCAACGACGGGGAGTAGTGTAGTTTTGTTGGTAGATGTTTGCTTTTCCATGGTTTTTATGCTTTCCATGTCAAGCAATCATTGATGTCAAAATGGAGACAGTTTCGTTTCCATGTCAAGCAATCGTGTTTTGTTCTTAAGTAGTAGTACTGCCCCATCCAAAAAAAGTTTGTCAACTTTGCAATAACTTCGTACCAGGCAGAACAATTCACATTGTACTGGTTAGTGCAAGGTTGAGCCAATTAATTTGTGACGGAAGGTGTATGTTTTATTACAAATTGCAGTTTCCAGTATCAATATTTGGGTCGGAAGGCGTATGTTTTATTACACTGTATTGTTTTATTATAGATTGCAGTTTCAAGTAGTACAAAATAAACGTCTCAACTGGGGCACATATTTTATTCTAGAGATTTCAGTGTGGTTAGATTTGAATATGGTTTCTACATGGTTAGATTCTATAGACGCATTCAACAACATGCGCAAAAAAGCCACAGATGTGCTTCTGAGAACACGGACAAGGGTACGGTTTTACCCGACGTAGAGGCACACACGTAACGAACTGGAGGCACGAACGTGATTCTAATGGAGGTATGGACGCAAAAGGATCGTGATGCAAGGATGTGAAGGTGTGCCTCTGCTTTAAAGAAGCTATCATTCACACGTTTTCATTGCGGGGGGCATGGACTATGAGCTGCATGTGTTTTCGAAGGCATTAGACCTCGTTAATGAACTTATTAGAGAGAAGGTGAATCTTTTGGTTGACGTCTAGAATGTTACGTAAAACAGCTTGAAGCCAAGTTACGCACGGTCCCCTTGGTACCAGAGGCACATAGGCACATAAGTGCCTATGTGGTGCACTGGAAATAAACTTGTGCAAAAGACATGTAAACCGCAAGCAAACTACAAGGTTAACTACGACAGAAGCAAACCTAAATTTATAACAAGAAAACGGCAGTCTTGAGAGAAAGCAAATCTAATGAGAAATTGAGAATGGCGTGAGCAATGTTCTAGATACTTTTTTTGGCCGGGACCACCTACTTCAGTAGTCGTAGTCGCCACAGGACCTAGCGCGCTTCCTGGTCTGCTTCTTGTCGAGTTTTGCCCGGCAAAGCCCTTCCTGGATGATGGTGAGGCGGCTCCATATCTCGTACGCAGCGTAAGCGTCCTTTGCCGCGTACCCGATGTGCCTCATGGATAGGGGCATGCGCGCCCAGCGCTGCTTCTCTGCGTTGGTGAGCTCTACATCATGGACAAGGATGCCTGAGGTGTTCCCAAGGGAGTCCAGAGGCTTGGTAGCTGTAGGCACCCTCCATTCTTTCTGGACGTCGACGAAATGGGCGATCTCCAATCCGATGCGGCCGAGAATCTCTATGTCACCGTCGATGGAGAAGCCAACAAATGTGTACCTGGGGTCGGCGAGGAAGTTGTCGAACCTGGTGCAGTGCTTGTCGGCGGCGCTCAGTTGAAAGAGCAGCGGCGGATGATCCTTGCCGACGGACAGCTGGACGAGGGCTGGTTTCTGATCATCGCCAATCGTTGGTGTACTCCATATCAACTCCGACGATCTTGTGGCGCTCGAATTCGAGGTGTCGCTTGTACTGCTCAATGATGGTGGCCGCCTTGTGCAACTCGTTGGTGTGGATCACTTGCAACTTCGTGTTGCCGTGGGCCTGCACCTTGAATTCCTTGGTGAATCCCATGGCCTGGAGCAGTTCGTCCTCCTGCAACCTGGTATTTCATGGGGAACAATGAGTGGGAGTGCAATGGCGATTTCTGTTGTTTGTGGGAGACAAGTCTGCAGCGGAAGTGTAAATTTAAGGGTGGGGAAGCGGCAAAGGAGTGCACGATCTCACTGTCGATGCAGTTGTGCACATCGTGGTTTTGTCTCCTGGCGGTGCGGTTGTGCACATCCAGGGTTTTTGATCGTGGTTTTTCTATATAAAAAAATAAAATAAAATCTGCAGTTATGTTTTTAACAACCGTCGTATCTCCAGCAAGTCGTGGCGATGATAGATGTCTTGCGTGGTTTGCTGTCAAACGTTAACTTTTACAATTTATCTAGTGAGGCATGCAGGGGCAGTATGTAGAGGCACAAGTCTCTGACCAAGAGAAGCATGCTTGAAGTGGCTGGTTTAACTCTCAGACACACGGGCGTAGTACATTCATAAGGAGTGGCAAATGTTTTCTTCATACATTCGCTGGGAGGAGCGGTGTTGTGTTTCTTCAGAGGCACTGTTGTGTGTCCGTGTTGCAACAGACGCTACCATATGGACAGAAAGAACGGGAAGCAATGAGAGGCGTGGACATGCAGCTGCAAGAAGCACTCATACAATGAGAGGCGCAACAAGAGGCACATATACGATGCTACGTGTGGCACGGAGATGAAGTTACGTGATTGTGCGGACGTTAATTCGTGCTATGGTGCGACGTGAGGCACGGGCACAAACAGATAGTCGTGCACTCAACTACATGCGCAAAACACCACATATGTGTTTCTGAGAAGCACCGGCCTCCTTGGTTTTACCGCGAGGTGGGATTCGACATTTATCCAGGGCATTCCGGGTTTTACAAGTGTAGGAAGAATCATTTTTCAAATATATGTTCTGTGCACGGCTATTACTTGTGTGACGAAGGAATGTATGTCGAATGTACGTGACGTAAGGATTGACAATAGGCGTCCGTTACAGTTTTTCCGGAATGTTTTTCAGTTAAATTTGAGAGGCACGGACGTGAGGATTGACATATGTGTTTCCGGAATGTTTTCCGTAAGGCACGGACGTGATTCTAAGGGAGGTACGGACGCGAAGGATCGTGATGCAAGCACGTGAAGGTGTGCCTCTGTTTTCAAGAAGCTTTCATTGGCACGTTTTTATTGCGGGGGCCATGTCCTATGAGTTTGATGTGTCTTCAAAGGCATTCGGCCTCATTAACGGACCTGAAGCCAATTTACGCATGTTCCACATAGGAATGGAGGCATAGAAGTGCCTTCGTGGATGTTTTAAGTAGTTGGTGTTATTGACGGACAACCGTGGCTCTGTAGTGTTCTTCTTTGAGGGTCACGCACGTAAGGAATGTTTTGCAAGGAGAATAAACACCTAATTACCTCTGTATTCAAAATGTTTTTCTAAAGTGTTGCATTCGAACTATTTTTAATATTGTGTGTGCAATGGTTTGTTAGAACATTGTGCATTGCTTTTAGTACCAATTTGTAATTGTTGTCCCTGCATTTCGATGCTGCATCCACAAAGTTACTAGTGCATGTGTGTTACGCTCATCGTGTAGCATTTGTACTGTGTTTATATTTTCTAGTTCACGCCAATATATTCTAATAATAGAAAACTCCAACATTGCATGGGAAATAAACTTGTTCAGAACATATGTAAACTGGAAGCAAACTACAAGGTTAACTGCGACACAAGCAAATCTAAATTTAGAACAAGCAAACGGTAGTCTTGAGAGAAAGCAAATGTAACGAGAAATCTAGAATGGCATGAGCAATCTTCTAGATACTTTTCTTGGCCGGGACCAACTGCTTCAGTAGTCGTAGTCACCCCAGAACCTTGCGCGCTTCCTGGACTGCTCCTTCTCGAGTTTTGCCCGGCGGAGCCCTTCCTGGATAGTGGTGAGGTGGCTCCATATATTATACACAGTGTAAGCATCTTTTTCCGCATACTCGATGTGCCTCATGGTCAGGGGCATGCGCACCCAGCGCTGGTGCTCTGCGTTGGTGATCTTCTTCTTCATGTCCTTGTAGTAGTCGTGGACAAGGATGCCTGAGACATCGCCAAGGGAGTCCAGAGGCTTGGTAGTTGTAGGCACCCTCCATTCCTTCTAGATGTCGATGAAGTGGGCGATCTCCAGTCCGACGCGGCCGAGCATCTCTATGTCACCGTCGATGGAGAAACCAGCAAATGTGTACCTGGGGTCGGCGAGGAAGTTGTCGAACCTGGTGCAGTTCTTGTCAGCGGCACTCAGTTGAAAGAGCAGCACCAGATGATCCTTGCCGATGGAGAGTTGGACGAGGGCTAGTTTCTGATCTTGGCCAACATCGTTGGTGTACTCCACATCAACTCCGACGATCTTGTGGCGCTCGAATTCGAGGTGTCGCTCATACTGCTCGATGATGGTGGCCGCCTTGTGCAACTCGTTGGTGTGGATGACTTGCAACTTGGTGTTGCCGTGGGCCTGGACCTCGAATTGCTTGGTGAATCCCATGGCCTGGAGCAGTTCGTCCTCCTGCAACCTGGTATTTTGTGGGGAACAGTGAGTGGGAGCGCAATGGCGATTTCTGTTGTTTGTGGAAGACAAGTCCGCAGCGGAAGTCTAAATTTAAGGGCGGGGAAGTGGCAAAGGAGTGCACGATCTCACTGTCGATGCGGTTGTGCACATCGTGGGTTCTGGATCGTGGTTTTGTCTCCCTGACGGTGCGGTTGTGCACATCCTGGGTTTTTGATCGTGGTTTTTCTTTATAAAAAATTAAAATAAAATCAGCAAGTCGGGGAGATGATCGTTGTCTTGCTTAGTTTGCTGTCAAATGTTAACTTTTAGAGTTTATCTCGTGCGCAAGTATCTGACCAAGAGAAGCATGCTTGAAGTGGCTAGTTTAACTCTCAGACACACGGGCGTGGTACATTCACTGGTCGTGGCAATTGTTTTCAGTGATACATTCAGTTTGCTGTAAAATGTTAACTTTTTGCACTCTCGTTGTATAAGTGTTGTGCTTTATCAGAGGCACTGTTGTGTGTCTGTGTTGCAACTGACGCTATGAGATGGGCAGAAAGAACGAGAAGCAACGAGGGGCGTGGACATGCACCTTTAAGAAGCACTTATACAACAAGATGCGCAGATAGAGGCACACATACGGTGATACATGAGGAACGGAGATGAAGTTACGTGATTACACGGATGTCAATTCGTTGCTATGGTGCTACGTGAGGCACGGGCACAAACAAATAGCCGTGCACTCAACTACATGCGCAAAAATCCATAGATGTGTTTCTGGGAAGCACCAGTCTCCATGGTTTTACCGCAAGGTGGGACTCGACATTTATCCAGGGCATTCCGGGTTTTACAAGTGTAGCAAGAATCGTTTTACACTTATATATTATTCTGTGACAAAGGAATGAACGTCGAATGTACGTGACGTGAGGATTGACAATAGGCGTCCATTACTGTTTTCCGGAATGTTTTTGAATTAACTGTGAGAGGCATGAATGTGCTGACGGAACAGGCACGGTCATGGCTGAAATAGTTGCAAGTATGAGATGGGCAGAAACAACGAGAAGGAACGAGGGGCATGGGCATGCAGCTACGAAACACACTTATACAGCGAGAAGCACAGCTAGAGGCACATGTATGATGCTACGTGAGGCACGAACATGAAGCTATGTGATTGCATGGACGTCAATCTTTGCCCGTGTTTTGTCAAGTGTTTTAAGTGACAGTTTGTAAAGGCATGGATGCTTAAGGTGACTAAGCCATAGGGGAAGGCGTTAGGTTTTTAGGAGGTGTATGCTTGAGCTCATTGCAACAAACTACTTGGCATGACGATATTATGCGGAGCACCATAGTGAAAATTATGTATACTACTGACGTGGGGAGCTAGCAACGTCACTAAACTATTCTGAAACATACTTCACCACAGCCATATATTCTCCATTATTAGTCAGCGAATCCTTTTATTATTAGTCAGTGACTCCTTTTATCATTCTCCATTATTACTGTAAGTGTTTCACCTTCTTTGACAGGAAATTTTCACCACCGTCCTCTTCGATATAATTATATGCTTAGTTACATACCATGACATAACTAAATAACAAAACTGGTGTGTACAACCTGTTCAAAAAACAGACATAAATTACTGAACTAGGAAGTATAGCCACCGACAGCGCTCTATCAGGAAAGGTCATTGATTATCATCCGCAGCAATTTCATGTTTCCCAGTGTTGGCCACCGCTTTTCAATTGTGACAAGGACAATTGAACCAACACTTATCTGAGCTTCCCGGGCAAAATCTGAAAAACCTGTCACCTCCATTCTGTCGTCGGTTCGTATGGAGTACGTTGTGCTCGTGTCTATTGCATCATACATCTCTGTTAGGATGATTCCACCGTTTTGAGGTAGATATCCCAGGTTCATCTTTATAAGCCTCACAACGGCAGACGAGATTCTCTGCAGATTGTACCGAGATTACTAGATAAAATCAATGTACAAGGACATAGAACATCGAAAATAGCAAACAAAACCATGGCAGTGGATCAAAACAAATATTCAATGACTAACTAGGCGACCATTTATGACATTGTTGACGTTTAGACGCTGCACAAAGGGTATGGTGGGGAAGTCGTCAGACTCAAACACATAGTATATCATCTGTCCAAATTGTCTGTATGACAGGTTTACGCCTCGACCAAACACTGTTTTCCCAATGTACCACTTTTCCGAGTCATTTAGAAAATCAAGAGCTGCATGGAAAAAAATAACTCATTTTCAAACAAATTTGTTTAAATAGATGGACTCGGTATTTAAGTTTAAAAGGAATGGTTAAATTCAATGCATGTGATCAAGTTGGGATGATAATCAACAGAATTGCATAAAACATTTTCGAAATAACTTTGACATTCATTTACTGGACAGTGGTAGGAGCACCAAAGTATGCTGATAAACGTAGTTGATAAAATAGGGTGGAAGTTGGTGCACTTACCTAGTGATGGTTTGGGAAGGGGCCTGTGAACTCCTCGAGAATCACCGAGTCTCAGATCTATCTCAATGGACAGACTCCCAGTATCCAGATTTATGATGACTAGATCTCGATAATGAAGATCGTAGTCACTAATTAACTTTTCCCAGCCAGGTCCATGAATTTTTGACCGGTTATGTCCATTGGTGATGCAGACCTCATATGACAGATCATCATTGGTGATCAGTACTGGATTACTATGTTTTCCTTCTTCTTTAAATGCTTGCTCTTTCCACTGATAGATTGAAGAAGTGACTTGCTGCCTGCAATAGCATGGCACATACTGCGCAAGGGAAAAAAATCTTCAAACCGGAAAGAAGGAATCCTTGAATACCGACATGTTTAACCAAGAAAGATAGCAGTTATCATATATTTACCAATTGTTTTCAACAGTTTGCTATTTTGATAAAAAAGGTACATCAAAAAATTGAAAACATATCATTAAATTCTTAAATGTAGGCATTCCATTCCAACAATATGGTAGAAACTTCTATTTCCTCAATCAGAAAGATACACTAGTAAGATGCATTGTTATCGCGCTGTGAACAATATGGCAGTAAGTGATGGGCAGCACGGGGTGGCAAACATTTCTCCTTACCAGGCATGTCTTGAAGCATCGAGGAAGTTGCACTGTTATCGCGTTGTAAAGACCACCTGACTCCAATCCAGGGCAGTCGAAGTTGGTACATATATCACAGCACATGGTTTCCCCTGGAATACGTTGCAACACAATGGTTATATGAAATTCTCAAGACAAGGAGAATTTTATTATCTTGAAAAACTATTCGTCTAAACTGGCATTTTTACATAAATAGTCTTTCACAAGCAATTTCCTAAAAAGACATGTGCACAACTTTTGAATAGAAGGTGAACAGTAGATATGGCATATGTAATAACAGAGGAAATATGAAATTAATTAAATTAGTATTTTATTTTCCAAAAATGGTTGTTTAATTCATCACAATTCAGTATTGACTATTTTTAGAGGAGTTCACAATCTTGGTTGTCAATGTCAATCAGTGAAAGGATTTCTGCTTCTTGGTTTTAAAAGCAGCTTTAGCAAATGTATATTTCAAGACAAGACAGGCAAAGAGGAGAAACAATAGTCTATCAGCAGGCGGCTCAAAGGAGTGTTTGTTACATTAAAATTATATGTAAATTTGTCAGAGCCGCACCCAGGAACATCGTCATCCACAACCATATGCCACCGTCGCCGACACCGAACCACCGAAACATGTGTGGGTAGATTGTATTTGAAACGGATGATCCATCAACATTAACCTTGCCTCCAGCATATAGGACCCCAAATGCTATTATCAAGCACAGACGCCGACTCCCAGTCAACAGCACCCCAAGCGCCGATCTCCAGCACACTGTGGCCGGTTAAGCAATAGAGCTCAACGTCTAGCCACTCCCTTGGACTTCCGGCCACCGCCGTTGTTTGCAAGACCTAACGGGCTTCAATTTAAACTAGCAATATCCCTCGGAGAAGTTCATCATTAACCTCGGACTTGGACGCCGCAGGTCGCTGCAGCTCGTAGCATTCTCGAGCACAAACGCCAACTTCCAATCAACCTATCCCTAAGAGGCACTGGTCGTGTACAGGTTCGGCCTCGTACTGCGCGGATTTGGTTTAGATCACAATGATTTTCCATGCAATTCCTAGCATAACAGCGTAGTTGCGTCGCATTCAAACACGGAGAGACGAAATCAATAGAGAGGAAAACGTATCATAGTGAAAAATTCACATAGAAATTAAGAGAAAATGGACTAACCCTAGATCTAGAGGGAGAATCGAGAGAGAAGAGACGATGAACTTTACAGCGGGTGAGTGAGAGGGGGCAGTTTGGGTTGGCAGAAAATAGAGCAGACACTTATAATACGCGCCTGCTCACTGACATGGGGCTAATGTACAACGGCAAAGACAAGACTATTAGCTTATCATGAGCATAGAGGCACGGATGGACAGCACCAACACGCACGGGCTTACATGCAAATAAAGCACGCCCATGAGGCACGACCATGCTTCTGTTTTCCGAAGTACTTTTCTCTAGCACGTCTCTTGGAGGGACATGGACGTGAAGCCATGGTGCGCATCGTCATGTAAGGATAAGAATGAGACACACAGAAAGGCCTTTGTATTCTAAATGTTCTCAGTGACGTGTTCATTGACAGACGCGAGGTCTTTAAACAGTTGGCGCACGGTTGTTCTCCTAGTTGTTTTTGTGTTCTCCTAGTTGTTTTTGCAAGACACGACCACTCCGAGGGACAGGGGAGTGAAGCCACGGTGCGCACAGTTCTCCGAGGAGAAGATGCGCTGAAGTGCCTCTGTTCTCGCAACATTTTAAGTTGCTTGTTCACTGAGAGAGGCACAGGTGTATGTTCAAATAACGCAAGACCGTGCTAGTGTTTTCCGAATTGTTAATTTCTGGCACGGCCTCTCGGAGGGACACGGTGCCTGCAATTAAAAGCGACATGTAATCTTTTGCTTTGACGAATTCTTCGGATGCATGAGTTTTGTTCAATATGATAATGATAATGGGAACCCAGCATCTAAAAAGTGATTGGAGGTTCGTTGCTGATCTTAAGTCATTATCACAACATTCCAAATGTTTTATTGACGCATTCGCACGGACGTATGGTTTTCACAACCTCTGATGCCGGTTCGTTTCCTATGGGGTGCACAGACGTCCTTCGGAGAGGCGCAGTTGCAGGTTTGCAGTCGACGCATGTTGCTTTTGAAAGACAGAATTTCATGGCAAATAACTGAGATAAATAAGAGGATACTAGTTTGATTTTTAAGCATCTGTGCGAGCTGATTTCTTTTATCATTAGGTCCAGAAACATATGATCGATATTGAAAACAGAAAGCATAAACGTTTATATCCCTAATTTTAAAAATATGAGTTTACAGCCTCAAAAAAAAAGCTTACAGACAGTACAGTGCAAAATGAGTGAGAATCGTTTGACCATGTTTACACAATGCACTCATTCAATACAGCAAGTACATCTCTCCAGACCTATTTTCAGCATCCACAGTTGAACGGATCTGGCAAATCCAGATATTCAACACCTGTGTTTTTTAAATCATGTGCATATGCTTGCAAGTTGTTGTTAATTTAAGCTTGGTACAATTAGAAGCCCTTTTGTCCATCTGAAGTGCCTCTTCTTGCGCAGGCCAAACTTAAGCCTGATTGTCAGTAGCATCCTAGCATTGAGAACAAAGAATGTCACAAATACAGTGTTTCCATCTGTGACTTCATAGTCTTCCAGCGTTACTGTCCTCAAACAAATGTCGTGATTATTGAGAAACACCAACTGCTTTTGGCGACATTCATTTGTTATACCTCTTTGATCCCATCCTCCCCCCTAAACACATATGAAGAGCAAACTAAGCAGTTAGTGCCAATATATTATGTATATTGTGCGTGGGCTTTCAACGTGTGTGAAATCATCACCTCGATAAACAAGTTTTGCAAGCATTGAAAGCATCACAGCAAGTCAACAATCTCATCCAGATTAAAGCATGTCTGTGAGATAAACAAGGTCTTGACAGAATCCAGCACCGCGTGTAGGCTACTTATGCAGAGACCCTTCATTGAGCACATAATGAGATATTATTAGCTCGTGGATGTGAATCTCAAGTGCTTTTGAATAACGCAGATCAAAGTAACATGCAGAGGCAGTACCTGAATAACTGTAGAACCAATGACGATATTTGTTTCGTCGGGAAATTCAGAAATTTTTCCCAGTGTGTCCAACACAAGAGCGGACACAACTATTATTTTAGTTGTGCATCTACAGAATCATGTAGTAGTCTCCGGAGGCAAGGCGCATCCTCAATGATCAGTTTTCCTTCGTCGAAGCGAATGCCAATGCTTACAAGCCTAGCTGAGTTTATTCGTAGACAGGTGAATTTCTTGTTGCAAGCAAGCAGCATGCACTGTAGGGCAGGGCAACCATGGTGGATGAACTTCCGCAAGGAGACATCCGAGATATAAACCTCCACCAGCGAAAGTCACCTGAGCAGTGAGAGGCAAAGCATTTCTACTAGATTGTCTTCTAGTTTGCACATGGCGAAGGTGATAGTGTGGAGAGACGAGCGAAATCTAGAGATGGATGCCGGTGGGGACGACATAGAAGAAGGGATTCTGCCTGCTGATGGCCCTGTATAGAAGAAATTTGGGAATATATGATAGAACTCTAAAACCTGGAGTTGGTCCAGATTCCGAGACAGGAACAACTCATTGACGCCACAAGGTTGGCACTGGAGGTAGCTTGTCGGGATGCAGAGGCGGAGAATCGGGCCCTCATGATCGGAGAGGACAGATGCAGGAAGACTGAAGTCATCGGCGACAGATTCTCCACGACAGTTGCAACTAAGATGTCGGCATCGAGTTCTGAGGTATGTTTCCTGGACGATTTGCTTTCCCGGGAGAACGCGGATGATTTGGCAGGAAATTTTTCAGAGATCTCGTAGAACGAGTATCAAGGATCACACGGAAGTCGATCTTGAGTGGTGGGGTGTGCCATATGCGGCGCCACTGATGTCGGAGTAAATGACCACAGGTAGCCTAACCAGCTCCCTTTGGCCCTCAGAAAAAAACAATGGGCTGATGGAGCCTTGAGGCACCCAAGACGTGGGGCCGCCTTCTTCCGGTCGGCTATCGCCTGAGCCAACTAGCGGAAGGCGGCCCGGTCGTAAGCAATCTTCGGGGGACGCCACAATAGGGCCGACTCCAAGAAAGCCGACCCATGAAGGACCGACTCCAAGAAAGCCGGCCCATGAAGGACCGGCTCCAAGAAAGCCGGCCCATGAAGGACCGGCTCCAAGAAAGCCGGCCCTTGGCAGGCAGCCATGAGCCGCACCCGAAAGTCAACCCCCCATAACAGTGATGAGACGGGGCATGGCTACAGTGGACCCTGCCACCCTCGAATCTCGGAACAAGCATGGCTACGGTACGCCGTACAGGGCAGACATCTCCTGTCCGGCGAGGCGCTGTTGCCATGCGAACCATGACGCCATCCACGACGGGCCGCTGGTATGGCCTAGATGCGGCAGGCCCCTTCGGTCAGAGAGACATCCGAAGGTGGCCTGGCCTCCCCTAGCCGGCCTAGGGCCAGGCCGGCTTCCTGCAGCCGGCTTGCCCCCCTCCTCGGGGCGCGCACACCACCAAGTGGACAAGACGAGGTAAGGCTACAGTGAGCGCCCGCAAGGCAGCGGCACTGTAGCCATGCTTACCTTAACAAAGCCCTCGTCATCAGAGATGAGGCGACAGTAACAAGACCCCCCAAGCAGTGGGGCCGGTAGCCGGCGGGACCCACCAGTCGGCGGCCCCCAGAAGCCGGCGGACGTGGACACTGACAGCCTGGGCCCACGCCCAGGCCAGATTACCATTGTACCCCCGGGGGGTAGGCCTATATAAACCCCCCGGGACACCCATGCAAAGGGTTGGACTGATAGTTTTAACCACCACATAGAGGGAAGAGAGGAGCTAGCCGTGCCCTTCGTCTTCCTCTCACCGAACAGATCTAGGAGCAGCTTGTAGCAACTTATCCATCTAGTGATCATGCGGAGACCCCGCAGAGTAGCAGTAGGGGTGTTATCTCCACGGAGAGCCCTGAAGCTGGGTAAGATTCGCCGGCGTGCATGTCTTCGCCTCATCCCGTTTCCAGGCACCGGCGATGTCTTACTGGCTCCCACAATGATAAGCCATCCGTTGGCATATGTCGCACCTACCATCCAACATTTGGCGCCCACCGTGGGGCCAGGTGCACCGTCGTCCGGAGACCTGCTCTGGACGGGAACTCTCTTCCTGCCCAGCGAGCGTAGCCAGCCCGGCACGCCCGATGGCGCTTGCCCCGACACGCTGCAAAGCGTCGACGACGCCTACGCAGCGAGCTAGCTCGCCGATCTTCTTGGCGAGGCTCGCATCTCCGACGAGCCCGCATCCGACGCGGGCACAGGCTGCCCCGAGAGCCGCCTCGTCAGCCTCCTCGACCAACTCCACGTCTCCGGCGAGCCTACCGCGGACTTGGAGTCGGTCGGCTCCACCTACCCGATGCTTGTCGATTCTGACACGGCGTCGCTCGACGCCTTCCCCTCCGGCTTGATCGTCTTCGACGACCCTCTCGCTCAAGCCGACAGTGGCGGCAGCACCGTCACCGAAGTGTTTGTCATCAGCCACGGCGCCGCCTCCGACGAGAACGCCCGCGACACCCTACAGGCTGCTTTGCACCATCTGTCCGCCCCCATCCCGGCGGATGCTGACGCTGCGGTGCTGGAGGCACGCCGCCTTGCCCTCCTTGCGGAGGGCCAGAAGATAGCCACCATGAGACGCCTCACGGAATCCCATCAGCGCGAAGTCGACCGCGCCACCTTCGGCATGCCGCCTCCAGAAGGGCCAAGCCGAGTTGGCGTCATCAAAAAACGCGGCGCGGCCATCGCCAGCATGCTGGGCGCGAACCGCCCAGTCTACGCCACGCCCCTCAAGAACCTGCGCGCCGCCCAGTCGATCGTTGATGAGCTAAACGGACTGGGGGCCGACGAGCTCCCCTACATGACCAGACGCATCCAGCAGTTGATCGATGCGGCCGCAACACGGCATGAAGCCGATGTCCGAGCTGGAAGCCCCCCTCGCCGAGAGCACGGCGCGACATCGTGCACGCCGACTGTGGGTGGCGCCCGTACGAGACAGGAGAAGGAGCCGGCTGCCAGCCGCAACCGGACTCGCATTACCATCGAGCGCGACGCATAAGGCCGCCCCGAGGAGTGGAGCGACGAGATGACCTGCCTCCTCCTTCGCCTCGCGGGGAAAGATATCCTACTCCGCCGCCAGTCGAGCATCCGACTCTCAGCGGCCGACTTGGTCGCCGCGAAGCAGTCAGTGAGAATGACTCCCACCATCGGATCGACCGCCTAGCGCGATCCCTGGCCCTGGAAGAAGAAGATGATGTCGGCCCGCCTTGCTTTGGCCCCTGCATCCGCGACGAGCCCTTTCCCAAAGGGTTCTCGCTCCCAAGAGACACGCCCAAATACAACGGCTCCGTGAAGCAGGAAGACTGGTTGATCGACTACTCCACCGCCGTTCGCATAGCGAATGGCAATTGACGTGTTGCCGTGAAATATGTCCCCCTGATGCTCCAAGGCACGACGCGCACCTGGCTCAACAGCCTCAAGCCTTACAGCATCAACAGCTGGCTGGACTTCACCGAAGCCTTCATATGCAACTTCACCAGTACCTACAAGCGGGCTCCCAAGCCCCGACAGCTCTCCTTGTGCGTACAAGGGCCCAGCAAATCAACCCGCGACTACCTCACGCGTTGGGCCGAGCTCCGCAACTCCTGTGAAGGGGTGCACGAGGTCCAGGCCATAGAGTATTTCACCGCTGGGTGCCGCGAGGGCACTCTCCTCAAGCACCGACTCCTCTACGACGAGCCGGCAACCCTCGATGAGCTACTGATCATCACGGACAAGTATGCCATGGCCGACTCCTCGATGAAGACCGAGCTCCGGGTAGACGCCTCCAGAAAAGTGCTGACGCCGGCTCCCAACACGCCGGCCGGAGAATCAAGCCGGCGCCCATATCAAAACGACCACAAGCGCAAGGCCCCTATGCCACCTTCCACCAGTCGGCAGGTGGCCATGATCGAAGAAGAACAGCCTGAGGGCCGGCTCCGAAGAAGCAGAAGGGCGGTAGGCCGGCTTGGCAGCCGGCTTTCTCCTACGAGCAAACCCTCGACGCCCCCTGCAAGTTCCACAGCGGCGCGAAGCCGTCCAACCATACAACACGGAAGTGTCATTGGCTCACCCGAATATCCAAGGGCGAGGGGCTGTTGCCGCCTCCGCCTACAGGCCAGCCGCCTCCTGCCCCGCATCAGTCGGCCGCTCGGCTTGCAGTCGGAGCCATCCAAGATGAGTTCCCTGACGAACAAGCTGCCTACGTCGTGTTCACTAGCCAGACAGAAGATCGGCGCAGCCGGCACCGACAGCAGCAAGAAGTCAACGCGGTCGCGTCCAGTAACCCCGAGTTCATGCATTGGTCAGAGAAGCCCATCAGCTGGAGCCGGGACGACCACCCAAAGGTGATGCCGTCTCCTGGCTCCTATGCCCTGGTTCTGGATGCCACCCTGGCGACAGAGAGGCGTGCCGCCCGATTCTCCCGCGTACTGATAGACGGCGGGAGCAGTATCAACATACTGTACCGAGATACAATGGAGAAGCTCAACATCAAGCCCAAGCAACTCATGCAAGCCGGACTGTGTTCTACGGCATCGTACCCGGCCTGTCCTGCTCACCAATCGGCAAGATCAAGATGGACGTCCTCTTTGGGGACAAGGATCATTTCCGCCGAGAGGCAATATGGTTCGAGGTAGTGGATTTGGAGAGCCCATACCACGCATTGCTTGGCCGACTAGCGTTGGCCAAGTTTATGGCTGTCCCCCACTATGCCTACCTCAAGATGAAGATGTCGAGTTCCAAGGGCATTATCACCATAGCCGGAGACTATAAGAAGTCCTCTGAGTGTGCAGCAGCCAGCAGTCGGCTGGCCGAGTCCCTCGTGATCACCGAAGAGAAGAAGATGCTGGATCGAATTGTGACTTTGGCTGGCAAGCAGCCGACCCTATCCCCTGACCCCAAAGAATGTGAAGGTCAAGGTTCTTTCCAGCCGGCCAAGGAGACAAAGAAGATACCTCTGGACCCGGAGCATCTGGAGAGGCACGCTGTCATAGGCACAGGCCTTGACAGCAAATAGGAAGGCGAGCTCGTCGATTTCCTCCATGAGAATCGGGACGTCTTTGCATGGTCCCCCAAAGACATGCCGGGTGTCCCGACGGATTTCGCCGAGCACAAGCTACATGTCCGATCTGATGCAAAGCCGGTCAGGTAGCCCTTGTGCCGCCTGTCGGAAGAGAAGAGAAGAGTAGTCGGAGAAGAGATAGCCCGGCTTCTGGCAGCCGGCTTCATTATGGAAGTGTTCTTTCTAGAATGGCTTGCCAACCTGGTCCTCGTGTTGAAGAAGAACAAGCAGTGGCGCATGTGCATCGACTACACAAACCTCAACAAAGCCTGCCCTAAAGATCCGTTCGCCCTGCCAAGGATCGACCAAGTGATAGACTCCACAGCCGGATGCGAGCTATTGAGTTTTTTTGATGCTTATTCAGGCTACCACAAGATAAAGTTGAACCCGGCAGATCGCTTGAAGACCGCCTTCATCACCCCATTTGGAGCTTTCTGCTACCTGACTATGACATTCGGCTTGAGAAATGCCGGTGCCACCTTTCAGCGTTGCATGCAGAAATGTCTCCTCAAGCAAATCGGCAGAAATGCCCACGTCTACGTAGACGATGTCGTGGTGAAGACGGAGAAGCGCGGCACCCTGCTGGAAGACCTCAAGGAGACCTTTGAGAATCTGCGCTGGTTTCAGATCAAGCTCAACCCGGAGAAATGCGTGTTCGGGGTACCAGCCGACCAACTCCTTGGCTTTCTGGTCTCCGAACGCGGCATCGAGTGCAACCCAGTGAAGATCAAGGCTATAGACAGAATGAAGGTCCCCACCAAGCTGCGAGACGTCCAAAAATTCACAGGATGCTTGGCGTCTTTGAACCGCTTCATGAGCCGGCTCAGAGAGAAGGCTCTCCCCCTCTATCGACTCATGAAGAAGTCCACTCACTTTGAGTGGAATGACCAGGCGGACCAAGCTTTCCACGAGCTGAAGAAGATGTTGTCCACACCACCTGTCCCGGCGGCCCCAACTGAGAAGGAGCCCATGCTCCTCTATATCGCCGCTACCAGCCGGGTAGTCAGCATGGTCATCATAGTCCAGCGTCCCGAAGAAGGTCGAGCTCAGCTAGTCCAGAGGCCGGTATATTATTTGAGCGAAGTATTGTCCGCCTCAAAACAGAACTACCCGCACTATCAAAAAATGTGCTATGGTGTGTACTTTGCCTCCAAGAAACTCAAGCCCTACTTTCAAGAACATCCCATCACGGTCGTATGCACTGCCCCGCTTGCCGAGATCATAGGCAGCCGGGATGCATCCGGCCGAGTGGCGAAATGGGCCATTGCGCTGGCTCCTTACACAGTCTACTATCAGCCCCACACCGCCATCAAGTCCCAGTCATTGCCGACTTCCTCGTCGACTGGGCCGAGACCCAGTACCTGACGTCGGCCCCTGACTCCACTCATTGGCGGATGCACTTTGATGGGTCCAAGATGCGCACCGGCTTGGGAGTCGGCATCGTCCTCACCTCTCCCAAGGGCGACAAGCTCAGATACACACTGCAAATCCACTTTGCCGCCTCCAACAATGTGGCCGAGTAAGAGGCGCTCATACATGGGCTCCGGCTAGCCAAGGAACTCGGCATCCGCCGGATCCTGTGTTATGGTGACTCGGACTTAGTGGTTCAGCAATCATCCGGCGACTGGATGCCAAGGACGCAAACATGGCAAGCTACCATTTCCTCGTCCAGCAACTTAGCGGATATTTTGAGGGGTGCGAGTTCCTTCACGTGCCACGGGCCAACAATGAGCAAGCAGATGCCCTGACACGAATAGGCTCCAACCGGCAAGCTATACCAACTGGCGTCGCCCTCCAACGCCTCCTCAAGCCATCTGTCAAGCCGTCTCCAGAATCCAGTTCCATCTTCGTGCCGCCTGACCCCGACGCAGTCGGATCTGACTTCGGGGACCAGGCAGGCGGCCCAGGGACTTAGGCAGCCGGCTCGGGGACTGCCATAGTCGAACCCGGCCCGGGGACTGCTGCAACACAGCAGGCGGAGGCCGACTCCAACTCCTCACAACCCAGCCCGCCCACCCTGGTTGCAGTATCCGTTTTGGCAGTCGAAGAAATTACAGCTCCATCATGGCCCCAGCACATCCTCCGTTTCTTGGTAAATGGAGAGCTACCGACTGACGAGATCTCGCCAAGACAAGTCCAATGCCGAGCCAGAGCTTACACAATAATGAACCAAGAGCTAGTCAGGCACAGCGCTATCGGAGTCTTCCAGCGCTGCGTCGAGCCAGAGAAAGGCATAGCAATCCTCGAAGACATCCACCAAGGTGAATGCGGCCACCATGCCGCCTCTAGGGCGCTCATCGCCAAAGCATTCCGCCATGGATTCTTATGGCCGTCTGCTCTGGAGGACGCCAAGGAACTAGTCAAACACTGCAAAGGGTGCCAAGTCTTCGGCTCCAAGCAACACCTGCCAGCTTCGGCACTTAAGACCATCCCCATCACTTGGCCCTTTGCCGTCTGGGGGCTGGACATGGTCGTCCCATTCAAGACGGCGCGCGGCGGCATGACACATCTGCTTGTCGCCGTGGACAAATTTACCAAGTGGATTGAAGCAAAGCCGATCAAGAAACTGAATGGGCCGACTGCCGTAACATTCATTGCGGATATCACAACTTGGTATGGCGTGCCACACAGCATCATCACCAACAATGGCACAAATTTTGCCAAGGGAGCACTGGCACGTTTCTGTGCGACACAGGGCATCCGACTGGACTTAGCGTCCGTTGCCCACCCGCAGTCAAACGGCCAAGTCGAGCAAGCAAACGGCCTCGTCCTCTCCGGCATCAAGCCCCGACTGGTCGTGTCGCTGGAGCGGTCGGTCAGCTGCTGGCTCGACGAGCTGCCGGCCGTCCTCTGGAGTCTGCGCACTACCCCAAACAAGTCAACCGGCTTCACCCCTTTCTTCCTTGTATATGGTGCCGAGGCTGTCATCCCAACTGACATCGAGTTCGACTCACCTCGGGTCACCATGTACACGGAGGCGGAGGCTAAAGAAGCAAGAGAAGACGGCGTCGACTTGCTGGAAGAAAGCCGGCTATTAGCCCTCAGCCGGTCCGCCATCTACCAGCAAGGTCTGCACCGTTACCACAGCCGAAGGGTGAAGCCAAGGTCCTTCCAAGAGGGAGACCTTGTGCTCCGGCTGATACAGCGAACAGCCGGCCAGCACAAGCTCTCAGCACCTTGTGAAGGCCCCATCGTCATCAGCCGGGCTCTGGGAAACGACTCCTATTACTTAATCGACACACAAAAGCCGAAGGCACACAAGAGAGACGACTCCGGCAAGGAGTCGGAGCGCCCATGGAACGCTAATCTTCTTCGAAGATTTTACAGTTGAAATGCAGTATGTATCACGCTACCTTTTGTATTAAGTATCAGACAACGGGGCCCCCGAGGAGTTCTCGGGGACTACCCTATTTTATCTATGTATGCCGGGTATCATACCCATGGTTGCCCCACTACATTTATTTTCTTCGTCCGGCACCGGGTCAGACTAGTCGGCCCGGGGACTCGCCGCCTTGAGTTATGTCCAAGTTCTACCTGCAGTCAGACAAGTAATGTGCCGACACCCAAGCCCTCTCTCGCGAAAGGCATAGCTCGAAGACTGCCGACTAGCGAGAGTTGAAGGCGGAAAGGATGCCCACATGAAAAACGGCTAAGGATTAACGAACTTACATAACACAAGCCAACTTCACCCTCGCCAACCGGCTGTTGAAGCAGCCGGCTGGCGGGCTTCCTTTCCTACTTTGCTACAATCTAAGAAAGCTCGAGTACTTGCCTTCCCAGACGGCTGAACTCCTTACCCGGCCACAGACTGCAGAGCAGCTGTCCGGCTGGGAAGGCGGCACCCAAGGGAAGGCGACAAAGGAAAAAAGCCGAGAGATAAAAAGCAAGTAGGAATGGAAGCCAAGTTCATGCATAATAATATTTACACAAAAGGCCCTTGAGAGGCCGACATTAAACGAAGTTTGAATACACCCCCAGTGGGTGGAATTGCACAAAGATAACAAGTCTGTTCAAAGAGTGTCGAGCAGGAAAATAAAAACAGTAAATCAGGCCAAGGGAGCGCCCGGAGTGTCAGGAAGATTGGTTGAGACGACGGCGTTGGCTGGAGGAGCGGCCGGCTGACGAGTCTTGGCCTGGTCATCACCGGCAGCAGGCGGGGCATTCGCGCGCGCCTTGTTGCTGGAGGCACGGTCAAGCTGAGGCTGGCTGGTTGCTCCAACATCCGGCACAACATCTTCGCCGTCTTCCCCCTCATCCTCTTCGCCCTCGTCGCTCGAGTCAATCTCCTCCGCCGAGTCTTCGCCATCGGCCGGGTTCAGCCCGAACCACTCTTCCAGCTGCGCGACGCCGTCCTCTTTCACCTCAGGAGCAAAGGCGCTGGTGTCAGTGAAGTCGGCGATCGCCGAGGCACGCTAGATGATAGCCGGCCGCACCGCCCCCAGCTCCTCATCAACCTCCTGCCACCAGGTGCGCAGTTGGTCCAAGTTCAGCCCAGGGTACCAAGCCCGGACGAACTCTAGCGCCCGGCGGGCGCCGGATCGAGCTGCTGAAGCCTTCCAGGCCTCAAGGCGGCCGACGTCTACCTCCAGCCAGTCGGCGGTACGGCTGGGGGTGCGAGGAATTACTTCGCCAGGCCAGAGGGCGGCCAGCACCTGTGCTCCGGCACGCTGAATCCGGCGGAGCATGCGGTAGGCCGGCTGAAGGCGGGCCTGGATCACCAGAAGCTACTCCTCAAGCGACCGGTTGGCACCCGGCGCAATCTCAACCCCAGCCTACCGCCGGGCCTCATGATGAGCTTCGATGGCTTGGTTGGTAGCGACAGAATAGTGAGGAAAGTACTCTTCACAAAGAAGAAAGAGACAGAGCAAGTCAGAAGACAAACTGGCCTACAAGGAACAAGCAAAAAGTGAAGAAGAAGGAGACCTACCGTCAACCAAATCCTCGACTCGGCCGTAGCCTTCGCTCAGAGCTTGCCTTGCCTCGGCCCATCTCGCTGCCTCGGTCTCGTATTCGGCTTTGAGGGCGGCCTCACTGTCTTGCGCTGCCTTCAGGGCCGCCCTGTGGCTTTCCTCCTGTTCGGCCAGTCACTTGGCCAGGCGGTCACGCTCCAGAGCCAGAGCACTGAGCTCGCCCTCCTTGGTGCGAAGGGCGGTCTGGGCCACACCCAGCTGCTGCCTCAAGTCGGCGTTGGCTCCTGCCAACATGGAAGGAAAAAGTTAAGAAAGAAGTCGGCAAGAAAAGATCCGACCCGACTGCTCAGCAGTTGGCCCGAATCTCGGGGACTACACCCAGTGGGTGCGCTGACGCGCCCCCACATGAGATAAAGAGACAAAGACACTCACGCCGGCTCTCCGTCAGATCGGCGGTCCTTTGATTTGCCTCTCGGACTTGGGAGTTGAAGGTAGCGGCGTGGAGGTTGTGATAATCCTGTGAAGGCAAAAGCAAAGCAGTAAGGCAAAGTCTTCGAAGAAGTTCCAAGCCGCCTGCTCAGCTGCTGACTCGGAACTCGGGGACTACACCCAGTGGGTGCGCTGACGCGCCCCCACGGAAAAAAGCATGAGCAAGAAAACTCACCCGAACGACCGCCCGGGTCGCAAGAAACTCTCGGGTACATTGCTGCAGCGCGGAGGCTTGAGCCTCAAGCTGGCTGCGAACATCTTGCGCCGCCAAGTTCAGCGCGGCCATCCCACCGCCCGGCGTCCATCCCGGTGAGCTAGAAGTGGCCGACTCCAGATCATGCGACAACGAGCTGGATCCGGCCGCCCTCTGCGGATCCGGCTCTGAAGCCGCCCTCCCCGCGCGCCGGCGAGTCGGTGACAGGACTACAAGGTCCGCCATTCCAGTCAGCTCTCCTCCCGCCGGCTGCTCAGGCGGCACCTCGGGCTGGCTGCCTTGGCATGTCCCGGCCGGCGGAGGCGGCACCACTTCTCCCTTCGGGACGACTACGTCGCCCTCCTCCATCTCCATCGTCGGCGGGTCGCGGCCGATTTCCTCCGTCGGGGGCACCAGGACGCCCGGGAGCACGGAGCGGAGGGGGATGACAAATTGCGGAGGCTGGCCACGCAGGGCCTCCGCCGCCCTGTCCGCGGCCTCGGCTTCCGCCCAGGCCCTGGCTACTGCGACGGAGGCGCCTCGGCCGACTTCGTCGTCGTCTCCTGGACCGACTTAGCGGCGGCCGCCCTTCGCTCCTCCGCCTCCCGCTCCTCCCGCGCCTCCCGCATGTTAAGCTCCGTCGCCGCCTGAAGCTCGGTACGGGGGTCTGTGCGACGGGAGCCCGCAGATCCTCCCGCTCCACCGACTATGGAGGCGGCGGTGGTCTGCTCAAGAGAAAGCGGGGCCCTGGTTGGCAAAACAGAGAAAGGGCTTAGAAAAACATCGACTAAAGAAAGAAAGAAAAAGGGCGTAAGGGCCAAAACTTACGCCGAGACCGCCTGCGGCTGCTTCACCACTTTGCGGAAGCGGGCCGCCTTCGCGGCCGCCTCGTCCCGCTTGGTCGCTGCCGCCGATCCCTTATGCTTCTTCGGCCGGCCTCCAATGAGAGTCGGCGCCGCTCGGCGCTTCTGTGCGCCACCTCGCGCGGTCGGCCCGCCGGATGGGCCAGCGCATTGGGAGTCGATCGCCGGCTAGCGACGCGGAATGGGATCGGCCTTGTCATCATCGGGCCAGTCATCAAAGCCAGCGGTGAAGCCGGAGCCGCCTGTCTCGCTGCCGCCCCCTGCGGTGTCGTCGTCCAGGTCCGCCGCCCCCAAGTCGGCGTCCTCGGAGTCGTCCACCTCGCGGTCAGGGGCGAACTCGTGCTCCGGCCCCGCAGTCCCAGCAGAAGGATGAAGGAGAGGATTCTGATTGAAGACAAACCGACTAGTCAAGAGTCGGCCAGAAAAGAAAATTGTGCAACAAAGAAAGAAGAAAATTTACCAAGGGTGGTGGATTGGCGCGAGAGTACGGCGCCTTGCCATACTGCCAGTCCTCGGTGAGCTTGCAGTTGGCGATGTAGTTCACCATGTACAACACTTCTTCGTGAGGCATCTCCCTGGTGCTAAGCTGGCTCGGGTCAAAGCGGCTGCTCATCTGACAAATCAGATGAGGGCGGCCCTGAAGCGGGAGAACCCGGCGCTCGATGAAGGCGGCGATCAAGTCGGGCCCGGTCAGGCGCTCCGACTGGACCAGCACCCGAAGTCGGGCGATGGCACCGGCTCCAGCCGGCGTTAGCGACCTGGACCAGTAGGACCAGGAAGCCGGCCTCGCAGCCGGCGGGCCGGCCACATAAGCTGGCAAGTTGACATAATCGCCATTCGGGGCAACGTTCTTCACGTAAAAGTAAGAACGTTCCAGAGCTTCACCGACTGGATCAGCGCGATAGGAGGGAAGGGGTTGTCGACGGTGGATCTCCTTATGGCGATGAAGGCGCCACACGGAGCCAGCACGCCCGCGACGACCGTGCCGAGCTTGGATTGGAAGATCTCCCCCCAGAGCTCGATGGTGGGGAGGACGCCGAGGAAACCCTCGCACAACGAGACGAAGGCCGACAACAGCACCACCGTGTTGGGGGTGAGGTGGTGCGGCTGAAGCTGGTAGAAATCAAGAAATGCGCGGAAGAAGCCACTCGCGGGGAGGCCGACGCCATGCAGGCAGTGTGAGTAGAAGATTACTCGCTCGCCTTCCTCCGGCGCTGGCGCAACCTCCCTCGCTAGCGCAAGGCGGACTCGCACAAGATGCTCGCCGGGCAGCCGCCGCGTCTTGCGGAGGAAATCAATGTGGTCATCACGGACGGTGGAGCCGTCCCAAGAGCTCGACGTCGGAGCCATGACGACAAGCGTGGTGGCGGAGAGCGCTCAGCGCGGAGGTAGCAGGCCTACGGCATGCTGGGAAGAGGGAAAGAATGGCGGAGCGAGGCACGGTGATGGGCTACCGCGGCGAGGAAGGAAAGGGAGGGGGCGAGGGCGAGCGAGCGACCAACTGCTGCTCCCCCTCCCCGCCCCTACTTATAGCCTCACGCGGCGAAGCCGAGGAGGCGAG
>NC_057801.1:744638635-744651774 GCF_018294505.1 Triticum aestivum
TTTCAGACAATGCATTTTTCGTAATATCAGGAAAAATTTATATCACATTAATATTTTCCAAATACATGACTAACATTTTTGAATACTTAATTTTTTATTATCTCAGATTCTTTCATAAACGTTGTAAAAACTTTGTATACATTAGAAATAATAAGTTTTTAAACATTTAACATTTTTTTAAATGCATGATTAACATTTTTCCAAATTGATGTAAAGTATTTTTTTAATATATTTAGAATAATTGGTAGCATAAACAAGAGCAACAAATGAAAGCAAAAAAGGAAAAAACAAAAGCGAAAAAACAAACAGAAATAAACGAGGCAGTGACCTCCCCGTCCTGGGCTGGGCCATTTTAGGCCGGACCCTGGTTGCTTGTGCTAGTTGACTAGCCCATTAGCGAGCTTTCTAATGCCAGAGCTGCCTCTGTTACCGGTGGAATTCCCTATTTGCCGCTCGAAGCGCTTACCTGGGAAGGCCCGTTACACTTTCCGATTTTGGGAACCTTCTAGAGTTTCTCAGCCGGATTTTTCTGGTTTGGGGAAATTTCTAGAAGGTTCCTTGAACCGTTTTTTTTGTCAATTTTTCTGTTTCTTTTTTTCTCTTTTTTATTTCTTTTCTTTTCCTTTTCTATTTCTTTTTTTCGATTCCTTTACATTTCAAGTCCATTTTTCTAAAACAAATCAGTTTTCAAATTTTGTTCAGAAACTGAAAAAAATGTTCGTACTTTTAAAATATTTTCAATTTTGTAAAAATTGTCGTGCTTTCAAAAATTGTTCATAAATGCAAATAATGTTCGCATTTTCAAAACAATGTTCGGTTATTTCAAAAATTGTTCTCATTTCCTAAAAATTGTTCGGAATGTTTTTTTTCATTTTTTGGAACTATTCAAATAACGGGATTTAAAAAATGTTCATGTTTTCAAAAATTGTTCTTGTTTCCAAATTTTATTCATGTATTCAAAAAATGTTCATGTTTCAAATTTGATCGGGATTTTTAAAAATTGTTCTATGTTTGAAAATATGTTCTCAAGATTCAAAAAATGTTTGTGCTTTAAAAAATTGTTTGTGATTCCAAGTTTGTTCAATATTTTTCAAAATTCTTCTCTGTGTCAAAATTTGTTCTCAAGATTCAAAAAAATGTTTGGGAATTAAGAAAATGTTCCAGCTTTCCAAATTTGTTCACAAATTCAATAATAGTTCATGTTTTTCAATCTTGTTCACAAATTCAAATAATGTTCTGGAAGTTTTAAAATTTTAAACATTTTTTTCACAAATTCAAGAAATGTTCCCCCTTTTCAAATTGGTTCACATCATCAAAATGTTCCTGTTTTACAAAAGTTTGTATGAAAATTCGGAAAATGTTTTTATTTTGAAGAAAATATTCATAATTTCGAAAAATTCTGTTGTAGGAGGTTGTCGTCACGACCCAATAAATGGACTGTAGTTTTTGGGATTTTTCGCGAATTAATGTTCAAGTCTTGTTTTCGTTATATACGTCTTTAATTTTCGCGCTGCCAAATTGAACATGGGAATGATTAGGTCGCAGTGGTTTGCTTGGCAGGCCAATAACTCGAAGTCACGTGTTCGAGTAACAGCGATAGCACTATTTTCTTTTTCGCGATATTTCATCTCGGGAACCTGCTGCCGCGTGCCACTGTAAATGGGCCGGCCCACGCTAGCCGCTCCTGTGCGATGTGTCGGCACTTTGCCGCAGCAAGCGGCCTATAGGAGGTCCCGTAACCGGTGACGCAAGACATAGTCGCACCTGATCTCATAGTTTCCACAAACGGCGTAATGGGAAACTAGCAAATGCGTCCTCGATCTAAAAAATTGTTCATGATTTTTACAAAAAATTGAGGATTCAAAAAATGTCTTGGTGAAAAAATGTATGTGCAAATGTCCTTATTTCAGGAGGGTCTGTGAGCCGGCTTAGTAATAGTTAGTTCCTTTGTTGCATTCATTTCTTTAATTCGTTCATGTTTTTCTTACATTTATTCTTCTTTTGAAGAAAAATATTTTACTTAGAATTCTAAAATTCTTTATCATGCATATAAATCATGTTTGTGAAGTGCAAAAAAAAATTGTTCAAGCATTTAAAAAAATGTATGTGCCATTGAAAATGATTGTGATATTTAAAAACTGTTCAACAGTTGAAATTCTGTTCATGACATTTTAGAAGATCTTCAAGAAAATAAATAAAATGTTAATGTAGTTTATAAAACTGTTTTAAATTCCAAAGTAAATCACGGCATTTAAAATGTGTTCATGATTTTTTAATCCATAAAAATATAAACATTTGTTTATTTAGTTTGTAGAAAATCTTTGTACTATTCCAAAAATTGTTCATGGCGTTTAGATAATGTTCAGCCATTCTAAAACATGTTTCCACATTTTATAAAAATGTATACAGACATATAAAAATTTGTTCGTGCAAATTTAGAAAATATTTGTGTGTGTAGAAAATGTTTCTCATGTTTCTAAAAGTGTTTAACGTACATTTTACAAATGCTCAACTTGTATTTAAAAAATTCAATGTGTATCTAATTTTTTTTTGACCTATATATTAACAATGTTCAACCGTGTCACCAAAAGTCAACATGTATTTTGAAAAATGAAAAAGTAAATAAATAATTTGAAAAACAAATTAGTAAAGTAAATACGAAACGATCCGTCCTCATAAGCTTAAACTGCTGGTATCGCACTTATTGAGATGACCGATTTCGTCGATCGCTTGAGGCGACGCTAGCTACAGTCTCACAGTTTGTGAGGCCTAGTTATGTCGCAAATACCATGGGCTTGGCGTAGGCAACTCTGGGCCAATATAAGTGGGCTTTGAAAACAAATGGAGGCATTCACCTCCACTAGGTTGTATGTGCGTCCACCCATGTAGTTGGCGTCGGTTGTCACCCCTCAAAAAAAAGTTGGCGCCGGTTGTCGGGGTCGATACCTTGCAATTAGCGGCACGACAACACGTGATTTGTAGATGCGGGAACATCACTAAGGAATCTAGGGCACGATTTACTCAGGTTCGGACCGCCTTGCGCGGGTAAGCCCTACTACGGACTCAGTTCATACTATACGAGGAAAAGTGTCAAATATGTATTACAAAGGGGGGCGCAGAGAGTTCCTAGACAACTCGATGATCCATGCTAATCGATATGCGCTGTAGGCTCTGGGTTGCGTGGTCCTTCATGAGGGGTCCTTTACATCTTTAGATACTTTGCAATGGTGATGAGCTTCCTTACCATGTTGATGCCTTCATCGTCTATGTGCGGGAATCCAGACATGATGCAAGTAGAACTCATGGTCACTTTCTTACATATCCCTTAATGTTTCCTTATGTTCCATATAGAGTGTACACCCCATAGCTAGGCCAGTGGTACTACTTGTGGGTTGCCAAGCCTGACATACACCTAGGCTTGTGTGGCCGGTTTATAGATTATACATAGCACTGGGTTATGGTTAACCGACTTGATATTGTCTCTTTTTTTTTTTTGCAAAGAACCGACTTGCTATTGTCAGCAAGATATTTAACACTATACCACACAATGGTAAGTTTCATTGACTTTTCTTGATCTTGGAAACTACCACTGATGACTAATGGCATTGACATTGTATTGGTGCTGAAGTTCCACGTGATAACTTGTTAGCAAAAAGGGTTGCAACTTAGATGTTGCTTCCTTGGTCAAAGGAGTCAGAAAAAAGATGTTTTCAAAATATACCAGCATGGAGTTGACGGCTAAGCCTACAAAACATTTAAAATAACCAAACTTTGTATTTCTAAGTTATAAAGTTGCCAGCAAATCTTAGTCACACAAAGGTCGGTAAACGGCAAAAAGATGACCATGCGCAAGGGATGGGGTTCTCTGCCCATAATTTCCATCAACAAATATCATCTAAATAAGTAGCTTAATAGTGGGTACTAATTGTGTTGTCATTTCAATTTGGGACATAACACAACTGAAGTCTAGGACCATTACACAGACTTCACACTGATTACATAAGAACCTCAAATTTGTAAGTTGGAAAGAATATGAAAAAGTCTCCTAGGCTTCCTCTCGCTCAAGCTTAGGAAAACTCTAACCAATCCCCAATAAGTTAATGGAGTAAACGGCTTAGTGGAGTATATATACCCCACAAAGTTTTGGCCGGACCTAGCCGATCCCCTAAACTTAGCGGAGTGAAAAAAATTCATTTGCATTTCAATTTCGGCCAACAAAACACATTTCTTTGCTTCTTTATTTCATTCAACGACACTGGATTACATAATAATTCACCAACTCTTTGCAAAGAGCAAAGAAAACAAGAATCACAATTGGACATTTTAGAAGATACCCAATTTTCCTAACTGCTCCCACTAGTTGGATTAGTATCTTTTTGATGCCTTCATTGTTGATCTGCAGATTCTCGATCTTGCATACTTCATTCTTCTTCTTTGATTCTAAAGAAGTAGACGTTGCTTCCCCTCTAATTTCTTCTCTAATCTCACATCTAGTCTCATCTTTAGCCTCAATTCTAGCAACAAGTGCACGCCATTTATTAATTTTTGTGCTATCAATAGTTCGATGTATGCTTCTTCCCAATACTAAAACGAGCATCCATCATCCTAGACACATTGATGAGCATCAATGAGCTACCGAAATTGAACCGAATCTGGTGACAAACCGAATCAAAACAAGCACATACCCCATCATTTGTGCATTTGAAGAACACCCATCCGGAATGTTGCGGCCTGGTAGAAACTCGGCGCACCACTTGCTGTGTGCAGTCATCGCATTGTATGACCGACAACTACGAGCCGGCGAACCGCCGACGGGAGCAATCAGAGTGGCTAGAGGAAGAGTTGGTAGCTGCATGCGGCGCGGAGGCTTTGCCGTGGCTGTGTGGGCCTCTTCCCGGCTAATCCATGGCAAGGCGCAGCCGCCGCCAGCCGGAAACGCCAAATCCGGCAGCGGCGACAACAACCATAGATCCCCTCGATTTTTGGCCAGCAACGGGATGAGGTGGTAGTGTCTGATAGCGGCGGAGGCCTCCAAGGCTTCCCCTGCGGCGGGCCGGTGCCGACAGGGAGGGGAAGGGGTAGGAGGGGCGACGGGGGCTAAGATGCGGCGCGGGAGGGGAGGGAGAGGCAGCTGAGGAGAGCCGCGGCGTTTTACTCGGCGGAGGAGAGAATCAATATAAATAGGGGAATTTTTAGGAAGAGGAGTAAAATTTACTCCGTTAGGCTGGATTGGGGATCGGCTAGGTGCGAGTTAGTGGAGTAAAAAGCTAAATAGACTCCACTAACCGGTTATAGGGGATCAGTTAGAAATGCCCTTATTTCAGAAATTAAGCTTACAAATAAGCTGAAGCTCAGCAAAAGTTGGTATGTAGTGAGCTAAACATAGAGAAATATAATTCTATCATGCATTGGATATCCCGGGAATAAATGAGCCATTGATCGCATTGGAGATTCGTGCACCATAATATGTATTCATTTTGTGTATCTTCTTGTACTCTTTTTTTCCGATAAAGGGCGAACTTTATTGACTCAAAATGAAGCATCAAGGGGATACAAAACATAATGAGTCCACACTCGGCCTCTGCATAGCTAGGATGCACACAGTCAACAACAACACGCACACAAAAACACGCCATCAAATAGCAAAGTCATATCAGACCAAAGCTATATGGAGGCATCAAAATAAAAAAAAATCTGATCCGCGGTTGACAAACTACAAAAGAATGACCATATCCGCACCAACCATCTCACGGCACCACACGGACAAAGATGTTTCTTCAACAGCAATGCCTTCAAGAAGGGAGCGATGCTCAAGCACAGCCGTCACCGGATCCAACCACCTAAGGTTAGAATCTAAGTTTTCACCCTAAAGAATCGGTCCGAGCATGTCCGAGCAATGCCTTCATCAAGGTGACAATATAAAAACATCGCGATTGCCAGGTATAGACAACTTGAGTCAGACCTAGGTTTTCACCCCGAAGCTCGAGACCGAGTGCTTGTAGCACCACCATCAAAACCATTCATGTGTTGTCACCACCATGTTTTCACGATCCCAGCAGTCAGATGCGAAAACTGCACAACCATTCATCTGCGTCAAGTCTTCTTCCATAGTTTGCATTTCTCCGCCGAAGCCAGCCACCGGATCTGGAGTTGGAACCCTCAGGAAATCCTTTTGATATCCACTGCAGTTCGCAACGAGGCCACCGCCCCATCGCACAGACACACCAAATTTTACCTTTTGTGAGGACTACCTGAGATGCTATGCTCCACCCACCATGATATGGAATGCTTCATCTACTCATACTTTATCATGTGATCTTCAAGGTTGTGTGTTATCTTTTTGACCAATTGTCCAATTTCTAATATATTTGCATATTTTATCTTTGTTTCGGAAAACAATCATGTCGTCTCACTATGGATTGTCATGTTCCATAGCATATCATTATGTTTTATTCCGTGTCAATATATTTTGGCGACTACTCTGCGCCGGCGCACCGGCGCAATCGATTCGGCCAGACACCGCGCGGCCGTTTGATTTGATTATATTTAACCGTCAAATCCTGTATCGTTTTCTCCTAATAAAGCGCATCCAACAGAGGAAAAAAACAAAGCAGCGCCGCCTCCAAGACTCGCCATGGATACCGATGTAGTAGCAAACCTTGAAGAACCGCCGCCCGTTGCCACCCTCGCTGGCCTTGTCGCCGCTCTCCTCCCTCGCCGTCGGTCACCACCGGTTGCCGCCCTCGCCGTCGGTCACCACCGGTTGCCGCCCTCGCCGCCGCTCGCCGCCCTCGCCGTTGTTCACCACTGCTTGCCGCCCTCGCCGTCGATCACCACCGGTCGGCGCCCTCGCCACCTCTCGCCGCTCTCGCCGTTGGTTAACACCGGTCGCCGCCCTCGCTGCCCTCGCCATCGGTCACCACCGGCCACCGCCGGCATTTCTCGCCAGCTCCATGCATGCAACAACATGCACTTGTGGTTGCAGCTCCGGGGGAGATGGCTGCAGGTCCGGTGGTGTCGGCCGCCGGGCCGCAACACTTGTCATTCAGCTTGTGATGTACCTCCCGTGTGCCCGCCCGAGGCTCTTGCTAGTTCCAACAAAAAAAGATGCTGATTGTAGCAAAAAAGTTTATCGCTTCCAGCAAAAAAAGCTTACCGCTGCCGCCCACTGTCGTCATTGTAGCAAAAATGTTAACTAGATGTAGCTTTTGTGGTTGCTGGTTGCAGCAAAAAAAATGCCGTGGTTGTAGCAAAAACAAAATAAACATCGGCCAGCCGTTGTGTATGGTGGTAACAAACCCTGTAGCCGGTGGTAGCAAAAAACTTCATAGTTTGCAGCAAAAAACGTTGTCGCCCGTCGTCGAGGTTGCATCATCTTCGCGAATTATGTCGCAAAAAGTTTGTAGCCGGTAGTAGCAAATGAAGCTACTGGTAGTAGCAAAACAAGACACTGGTTCCAGCAAAAAAAAATCAGTGACAAAACCTGTTGTTGGTTCTAACAAAAATAATGTTGGTTGTAACATCCCTCGCCACCGGATGTAGCATCTCCCGCGGCCGGTTGCAGCACTCCATAAAAAAGAGGAAGAAGCTATGTATGGACGCATCCATCGCGACTGTTGCATCCATGGCAGTCAACGGTTGAAGCTTTTTCCTGCGGCTGGTTGAAGGTTTTTCCGTCAACGGTTGCAGCTTTTTCCTTTTCATAGTGCTTGTTGAAGCTTTTTTCATCTACGGGTGAAAGCTATTTCTGTCAATGGTTTTAGCACTGACTGGCCCCTAGCTTTCGCCATCTCCGGTCGAAACTTTTCAATGATCGGTTGTAGCTTTTTGAGGTGCCGGTTGCAGCTTTGTGGGTTGCACAGAATTGGTTGTAGCACCCATGCAGCAAAAAATCAACGATGATTCCAGCAAAATTTACCATCGATTCCAGCAAAAAATCTCAACAGTTGTAGCGGGGAGCAGTTTGAGATGCGTGGGACTGGGGAGGTAAGGGGAGAGGAAGAAGCGGCAAGGTCAAAGGAAAAAAAAGCAGAAAAAAATGCAGCATGGAAGAGACAAAGAAAGCGCTCGAGGCCCACCAAACGCATGTGCTGGCCTGTTCCCGCAAAGAGTGAGCGAGCGAGCGGGCGACCGGCCGAGCGCTCGGCCGGTCGTCCGTAGGGAAACGTTTCCCATATATTTTTGGTTGATGTTACGTTTCTCCTTCAAATTCTATCATCAAGTTTCTCCATGTTTCAGAATTCAACATTAAAACTTGTCAAAATAGGATTCTAGACTGGTCATGTTTCAAAGTCCTAATTCTCAAGAACACAAATATGCAAACTAGTTATAGACGGGAGGAAAATTGGTTTGAAAAATTTAAATAGATTCAAACGTGGAAATCACATGAAGTATGTATGGATATAGCACCATTGCACTTTTTTTTTACTTTAATACATATCCACTACTCATTTACCGTGGTCCACAACGCAAACTACTCCGTGTAGCAGTGTATTTAACTTGAATATGTGTGTGGAATGGGAGAGGAAGTTTTGAAAAACAAACAATGCACACTGTTCATTTGGTGTGCTGACATACACTTCCATATAGTGTATTAAACTAAGTATATGAAAGGGATTCATTACAACGATTTCTAGTGAATTTTTGGCACGAACCTCCTCAAACATATATGCAAGATAAATGGCAACGCGACGTCCTCAAAAAAGAAGCCGGAAGCATTATTGTAAGCTTCAAAGTTTGGCGCATTTGTCCCCAAATTAAACATCTGACTTTCCACCAAGGCGACACGTGAAGAAGGCGGGCCAATCGATCTCCACTGGGAACGCCGTCTTGCAGCCGTCGAGACCACGGCAAAACTGCTTGTCGGTCGTCTCCTCCATTGCGCCGCTTTCCAGATCGGCGATGTACATGCAGCGGTGAAGGTCCTTGATCAGCAACGTGCCGCTCCTCTCCCCCAAGCACATGCACACCGGCATGTCGATTTGCTTCTGCCCGGGTGGTCGCAGCTCCACCACCCCAGCTCGGCACCAGTCTCGGCCACACTCCTCGCCGCCGTCCCCCCTCGTCCAGGTCTCTACTCGGAGGGGCTCCCTGAAAAGGCAGAGCGACGATAGCGCCGTCTCGTCGGCCGCGACGCTTATCCGTGGCGTGTCGTAGAGGTGGTATTCCATGTCGCGCGGCCTCGGGGCCGGGAGCTTCTGCAGGGACACGCGGCCGGTCACGGCGTCCACGTCGATGGCATGGAAGTCCACCAGGTCCCAGATGAGCCAGTGCACCGTCCCGTGGCGCACCACGGCGCCGCGCTGCTTCAACGGCCCGAAGATGCCGTGCTCCATCGGGCTGAAGAGCTTGCTGGGCGCGCTCCAGCTCGGCTCGCCGCCGGACGAGAACGTCCGGAGGTCGTACTGGTGGCTGCCCTCGTTGTTGTAGCCGACGATCAGCACCTTGAAGGACGTGGGCCCCTGGTTCACGACGGCGTACGCGCTCGCGTCGGCGTAGTCGAAGAACCAGCCGCGCTCGAGCGGCGGGAGCACGTCGCACGCGCCGGAGTGCAGGTTGCACACGGCCAGGTGGTCCACGTCGACGCCCGGCTCCGCGCCCGCGCCCGCGCCGCCGGCTGGGACGAAGCGCACGAGGAGGAGGCCGCGGTGCGAGGCGAGCGGCACCGCGCGGTCGAAGATGCCGGCGGCGCCGGGCACGAAGGAGCCCAGGAAGGGGCGTTCGGACCCGAGGACCGACCCCGGCGCGCGGACGAAGCCCGGCGAATCAGGGACGTCCCCGTGACCCTCTCCGCCGGGGCGGCGGCACCACTCCTGGCCGAAGAAGCCGAGGAGCGAGGAGGGGTGGCGCGTGCCGTCCGGCCAGCGGCGGCGGAGGAAGGACGGGTCGGCCACCAGCGTCCTCCAGCGCCTGCACGCCGCGGCGCAGCGGAAGAGGCCCGCGGCGTCCGGCACACGCGCGAGGATCTCCAGCGCGACGTCCTCCGGGAGCGCGGCCGGCGGCGACGCCATGGCCTTCTGATCTCTCACCATCGATCGATCCCCGCACGTACGTATGTATGGTATGGTAAGTGGACGTCGCGAAAGATCGAGATGCGGGATTAGCTGCTGCTATCTTGGATGATTCGTTGCTGATCGATTAGAGAGGGCGCCGCATTATATAGTGAAGACACGATTACGTCTGCGTAATCGCCGGTCCGGGTCCGACTGCCCCGGCATGTCACGCTGCATAAAGTGTACTGCTTTCGTAATTATTCTTACGGCTTAGTACTATTCCGACTCGTCTCAGGTTAATCCTGGGATTATTACTGCACGCAAGACATGAGCACGGAGAGACAATTTTTCCACTTAAGCAAATTGTAACGCCCCGGATACAACATTTCATATTCGTAACTCCGACTCTTGCCTTTTTCGGAGATGCTATATAATATTTCCTTCGTGGTTGGGTTTTTGTCGTTTGTTTTGCATTTTGTTCTTGTTATGCATCTCGTATCATGTCATCATTCTCATTGCATCGGCATCATTTTCATAAAACTTGCATCCGTTCGGGTTTCGTCGGTTCTCTTCGTTGTCCATTCCAAGCCCCGACACTCTCACACGCGCCCGCGGCACCTCCGAAATATTATTTTATAAGCGGCATAAAAATGTTCTCGGAATGGGTTGCAACTTGTCGTGCGGTCTTATTATAGTGTAGACATGCCGCCTGCCAAGTTTCGTCGCATTCGGAGTCCATTTGATAGCCCATCCGTTAAATATATAGCGGCACCGTTGCTGGTACCTTCGTCGGACGTTTTCGGTCTCCGAAAACTGTTGCCGGGCTGCCTTCTCTTCTCTCTTCTCAACCCAACCCCCCTCTGCACAGCCCATCTAACCCGGCTTAAACCCCCCCTCTGACCGGTGTCGTTGGATCGTCATCGGAGGCTCCGAAACCCCTCCTAAATCCCCCTAACCCTAGCCTTACCCTATATAAACACCCCTCCTTCCAAATTGGGCTACCCTAGCCTTCCCCTACCCCTAGCCTCCTCCCACCTCAAAGCGACCGCCGCCAGCCACAGCCAGCCACTTGTCGCCGCCACTTGGCCTCCTCCCGCGCCGCCAGCTCGCCGCCCAGACGCGCCCGCGGCCAACCCGGACGCGCCACGTCGCCCCAACCAGCATCCACCGCCGCGGCCCGCGAAGCCCACGGGGAGACCGCCCCGGGCCGCGCCCGGGCCCAACCCCGTGCGCCCCTGACCCCTCGCCCGCTTCCCCTCGTCGTCCCCTCGTCCTTGCGCTCCGGCCACCAGGGGCCTCGCCGGAGCAGGAACACCCGACCCCGCCACCTCGCAGCCTCGTCGCCGGCGAGCAACCAGGTCGCCGCCTCCCTCTCTCTCCCGTCTCTCCCTCTGGTATCTCTCTCTCTCTCTTAGATCTCTCTCTCCCCTTGCAGGAGCGCCGCCGTCGCCAGGAACCGTCTTGACCCGACGAGCTGCTGCCGGATCCGTCCTCTGCTCCCTCCCCCGCGTCCATTCCCGACCTCCACGCCCGTCGCCGTCGCCGAGAGGACCTCCTGCCGCCGGTCTTCTTCTGCGTTGGAGGGTGAACGAGGCAGCGCTCGCTGCCGTTGACCGCGCCGCCGCCGTGCTGGTCAGCTGCGTGGGCTGCCAGCCGCGCCAAGCCCCAGCCCACCAGATCTGCCGGCCTGCCAGGCCTCTCCTCCAGCCGGGCCTCAGCCCATGGGTGAGCTGCCCCAGCGCCTCCCTTTTTTTCCTTCTGCTGGGCCTGTTCCAGTGGTTTCGGCCCGCGTAGGGTTTTTTTAGCATCTGTGAATTTGTCTAATTATCCAGCGATTTACAGATTTGCAGAAAACTCCCTGTTGTTCATGCTTTTAATAACTCACAAAATATGCATCATATGTAAATAATTTATATATGTAAAATGCTCAGAAAATTGTGTAGATTAATAATATGCCACTTTCATCTATGTTAAAAATGTTTAACTTGTTGTTTGTTTAAATTTGCTAATATGCCATGTTAAAATGCTTTAATTCATAACTAAATAACCGTAGCTCCGTTTTAAACAAACTTTATATGTAAATGGGGTGGAAAAATGCCTAGATTAACATGGTGCACTTTATTTTCCTGTTTAACAACAATAAAAATTGTGTTTAGGGCAGAACAGTACCGAATCTAAAATATGCATATGGGAATTTTCCAGAATTGTTGTTTGTTATTTCCGGCCTCATTTAAACTTGCCTAAATAGTTAGTTTACTTATGTTTCACCTCTTGCCATGTTTAACAACATTTAACATGGTTGTGTACCTAAACGAGAGCGAACTAAATAACTTGAATATGGTGTTTTGTCAATATGCAACTCGTTGCATATTGAGCTCCATTTAACTCGTAGTATTGTTTGTTGCACTTTGTCATACCATGCCTCGTTAAACCGGACATGCATCATACTTGATTGTGCATCATGCCATGTTTATGCTTGTGCATTTACCATGTTGTTTGTTTCTTTCCGGTGTTGCTTCTTAGTTCCAGTAATGTTGCGATTGTGAGGATTCGTTCGACTACGTCCGTTCGTCTTCTTCATGGACTCGTTCTTCTTCCTTGCGGGATTTCAGGCAAGATGACTGTTACCCTGGATCTCACTACTATCATTGCTATGCTAGTTGCTTCGTTCTATCGCTATGCTACGTTACCTATCTTTTGCTCATCAAGCCTCCCAAATTGCCATGAACCTCTAACCTTTGACACCCTTCCTAGCAAACCGTTGCTTGACTATGTTACCGCTTTGCTCAGCCCTCTTATAGCGTTGCTAGTTGCAGGTGAAGTTGAAGATTGCTCCATGGTGGACAGGATCTTGGTTGGGATACCACAATATCTCTTATATTATTAATGCATCTATATATTTGGTAAAGGATGGAAGGCTCGGCCTTTTGCCTGGTGTTTTGTTCCACTCTTGCCGCCCTAGTTTCCGTCATACCGGTGTTATGTTCCCGGATTTTGCGTTCCTTACACGGTCGGGTGATTTATGGGACCCCCTTGACAGTTCGCTTTGAATAAAACTCCTCCAGCAAGGCCCAACATTGACTTTTACCATTTGGCTCACCACCACCTACTTTTCCCTTGGGAGTCGCTCTCTCGAGGGTCATCTTT
>NC_057801.1:744652077-744655758 GCF_018294505.1 Triticum aestivum
AGAGCCCTTTGCAGCGCCCCCTCAGGGAAATTTGAGGTCTGGTTTTAGTTGTACGGATTGCTCATCCGGTGTTGCCCTGAGAATGAGATATGTGCAGCTCCTATCGGGATTGTCGGCGCATCGGGCGGCTTTGCTGGTCTTGTTTTACCATTGTCGAAATGTCTTGTAAACCGGGATTCCGAGTCTGATCGGGTCTTCCTGGGAGAAGGTCTATTCCTTCGTTGATCGCGAGAGCTTGTCATGGGCTAAGTTGGGACACCCCTGCAGGGTATAATCTTTCGAAAGCCGTGCCTGCGGTTATAGGCAGATGGGAATTTGTTAATCTCTGGTTGTAGATAACTTGACACCAGATCCGAATTAAAACGCATCAACCGTGTGTGTAGCCGTGATGGTCTCTTCTCGGCGGAGTCCGGGAAGTGAACACAGTTTCTGGGTTATGTTTGACGTAAGTAGGAGTTCAGGATCACTTCTTGATCATTGCTAGCCTCACGACCGTTCCGTTTGCTCTCTTCTCGCTCTTATTTGCGTATGTTAGCCACCATATATGCTTAGTCGCTGCTGCAACCTCACCATTTTACCCCTTCCTTTCCCTTTAAAGCTTTGCTAGTCTTGATACCCATGGTAATGGGATTGCTGAGTCCTCGTGGCTCACAGATTACTACAACAACAGTTGCAGGTACAGGTTATGCGATGATCATGACGCGAGAGCGATGCTTGCTTGCGTTGAGTTCTTCTTCTGCTTCTTCTTCGATCAGGGGATAGGTTCCAGGTCGGCAGCCTGGGCTAGCAGGGTGGATGTCGTTTGAGTTTCTGTTTGTGTTTTATCCGTAGTCGGATGATGCTCTGATGTATTGTGATATTGTATTCATGTGGCATTGTATGCCTTATGTATGTATCCCCATCTATTTATGTAATGTTGATGTAATGATATCCACCTCGCAAAAGCGTTTCAATATGCGGGTCTATCCTTGGTGGGACCTTCGAGTTCCTTTTGGATAGGGTCGCATATTGGGCGTGACACAAATATAAGCTCGTAAATTCATACATGGGTCATATGTTTCAGAAGAATAATAAATTCAATTAAAATAGCAAAAATATCAAAAGAATCTAAAAATTTTGTACATCAAAGACGCTCAACTCTTCTACTACATGCTTGCAAAATTTCGTGCATAGATGAGAGGAGCTCGGTACAAAAAAAACTAAGCTTCCAAATGTCGGGTGGTGTGAAAAAATTTCGAGCTCCGATTTTGTTTTTCTTTCTACCAAGGTCATCTCGTCACAAATTTTTGCAAGAGTTTAACATATGATGAAAACGAGCCTTAGATTATAACGCAACGGCCAACAAGAAGGTTCTTACGACATATGAAGAGTTCAAGTTGCGAGAAAATAAGACAAACAAACAAAGTCTTGCTAGGGGCTCGGCATAACACAAACCCTGAATAAAAACTAAGCAATTAATCCGGCTCGGGCGGAGGCGGATGAAGTGGTGGTGCAAGACGCGCAAGGGTGGAGCGAATGTCCACGGTGATCTGGTCGATGTCGTCTCGAGCATGTCGCTTGCTAAGCGGTTTCCATAACTGCAGAAATCCGCATATTTTGCAAAAAGCATCAGTAGCCGGACGAGTGATCACAAGTTTAATTACAAGTTTATTATGAATATTCTATACAGTCCAGATAAGCACCCCCAACTACCACCTTAGGGCTGGCCGTATGGAAGTGTGGTAGGTCTGAATCTCCAGAAACATGTCTAGAAGGTTACCATCGCACCACCTTCCACCCACCACCCCACAGTGTCATCTCCAAAAACACCGAGTTGATGGACATGTGAAGAAAATGTGGTTGGAGTCCTCGTCGACCTCACACAATGGGCATCAGCCATCACCTCGACCATTACGTTTTAGAACTTGAACTCCCGAGCGTAAACGGCCACGGATTAACAACCATAGGAAGAAATGAATCTTGAGGGGCAACTTAATCTCCCAAAGAAGGTTCAATTCTCCTGGTCCCGGAAGCAAAATATTTAGACGTTTTGAATTACTTTACTTTTTTCAAATTTACTGTTCACTAGGAGCAACTACACTTGGGCACCTAAACGCCCTCCTCGTATAAGCTTTACTTTTATCTATGGTCACCGGATGAGGATTAAGGGCTTTACTCTTCTCTATGGTCACCAAATGAGAATTTAGGGCACACAAGTGCGGGGGCACACAGGTCCTGGTGCCGACTTTTTATTTTGGCTTCCGATTTTTAAAGTTCTATATCTTTTAAATAAAAAATTCAAATTAAGTTATGTTTTTATACTCGTGTTTCTCATGGCCAGTGCTTTAAAAAAAGATCCATTTTAAATACAATTTGACCACTTTAAAAACATGTCAAGTTTTAGTGTTGAAACTTAATACGAGCGGGCGGTACAAATCAATTATTTTGTGCCCACGTCTGACAGAAAAAATGCTTAAAATTATATCTCAGAAACTTGACAGTTTTAGATGCATAACCCGTAAGTTTTATCGTTGAAACTTAAAATTTACCGTGCCATGTGGATCCAATTACTTCGCGAATCGTGAAGTAAATCGAGTGGACGGCACTCACGTGTCCCTGCGAATTTCCGTATGGTCACCCTATGTTTCATCAAGATGAATTTTATAGCTAGGGCGGAGGCTTGTGGTTAAATTACTTGTGATGTAAGCAAAGACATTGGGCTCATGTACGTAGCCGCCTCGTCTCCTAAGGAAAAAGCTAGGGTTCCTTTGCCTCCCGCCGTCGCCAGCGTAGGTCCTCCTCGTCCCCCAAGGAAAAACCTAGGGTTCCTTTGCCTCCCGCCGTCGCCAGCGTAGGTCCTCCTCGTCTCCGGTGGCCTTAGGTTCATGGCGGCCCGGAGGATCACGACCTTTGCGGACGGGAGTGCTCTGTTTTTCAGATGTTCCTTCGAGTTTTCTTAGAGTTTGTGTCCTGCTCAGGAAAACGAGACGGCGGCGGCTCCTTGAAGATGGACTAAGGTTCTCCACGCCTAACCCCAATCCCGTTGGTGTGTCTAACATCGCCGGTGGGCGTGTGGAGGTGTGTCTCCGGCAGATCTGTCCTTGATGGATTTGGTTGGATCTGGTCGTAGTTTTGTCCATGTCCGTGTGTCTCAGGTTGGATCTTTTTGATCAGCGGCGGTTGCTGTTCTGCTGCGCTGGTCCTACGAGGCCTTAGCACGACGACTTTCCGACAGTCTACTACAACAAGTTTTTTCTGGCTCCGGCGAGGGAGAGGTGATGACGGCGACGCTCCTTTGGCTCGCTCCAGTGCCTGTAGTCATCGCTAGGTGGTCTACGAATCTGGATGTAGTTTTTATTATTTCTAGTGTCCATTGTACTGCCATGATTGAAGATGAATAGATTAAAAGTTTTCTCGAAAAAAGTTACTTGTGATGTTTTTTTACTACGTTACAATTGATGAATAGATTCAAAGTTTTTGCGAAAATTATGAAAAATTCACATAAGGCCACGGTGAATAATCATGGGGAGGTTGGTGGGGACGTGGACACTTAATACCGCCGTAAGCTACTTTCAGGTGGGTTTATAATTTTTTTACCATGCTGCATACGGAATAATGCTAGACGTACAGACACTTACAGGCTGAATTTAGTTACACGCTAACATGGCAAAGTGGGATCGGAAAGGAGGGAGTGAGGCGGGC
>NC_057801.1:744655962-744660718 GCF_018294505.1 Triticum aestivum
AAAGAAAAGCCCGTATGTCGAGGATTATTGCTGCATACGTGTATAGCTGTATACTACTACAATCTTGCTTAACTTCCTTTTGTCCTTTTCTAAAACTTAACTTAGCTTTGTTATTACTGTGTGATTAATCATGCATGATGCAAGAATCCACTGCCGCTTTTCGGCCACCTCCCGTCGCGCTCATCCTTTCTGGTCCGCCAAGCAACACGTTGTCTTTCTACCAATTTTCCCATTCTTTTCCGCGAGTGGGTGGAGGAATATATGTACGTGGAGCGGCTCAGCGGTCAGGGTCGACTCGACAAGGTATCTGTGCTGCCTGCCTCATGACTATGCGCGGACAGGGTCAGGCGATAGCGTTAGGCCAGCAGTAACCTGTCCGATCGCGATGAATCGACGATACGCATCAAATCTGGGAGAGATCGATCAGTCGGTGGTAGCTTGCCAAATACTCAGTGCTTTGTATGTACAGAGAAAAACATGTCCTGTGCATGAATAATGGACGTCTAAGTCGTTGTCCCAGCTTGATCTTTTTTACGTCTCAGATGCGCCGTCACGCTCATCCGAGTCAATGGCGTGTCAAGTAGTGGGCATCATACTCGGCCTACGTACTGTCTTGGACCTCCCGCGACCGCACTTGATCGTGATATGGAGGGAGCATATGGTAATAAGAGCATCTCTAGTAGACCCCGTATAAAGCCGTGACCCACGAAATAACCATTAAAATACGGTTCGGCACGAAAAAAGCTGCCCGACCAGGCCCCTCAAACGCGTCCGATCCATAAAAATTTTTGAGGGGCGCGGCAAAATCCCATCTCCAACCCGGGAAAACACAGGTTTTCGTCTCGCCCCTACGGTGGCTCGTATCCCAGAAAAGCGGTTGGCGGGAGGGACATTTCAACCCGCACCCTTTCCCCACCCCTTCTGCCGCCACCCGCCGTTGGTTCCGCCCGTCCGCCGCCGGCGATTCCGGCAAAATCTGCGGGCGGAATCGCGCCGCGGGGGCGCTCCTATCCTCTTCCATCGAGCCGCTGCAACGGCTCCTCGGATCCGCCGATCCGAGCCGCCCCTAGTCGCCGTCGCGGCCCGGGATCCACCGCCCCTAGTCGCCGTCGCCGCCTCGAGATCCACCGCCGGAGAGCCACCACCCCCGAGCAGTCGGTGAGTTTGTACTTGTGCTTGTGCCGAGCGGTATGCATAGTTGGTTAAAGCAGCGCGCGTATTTGTGAATTTAGATGGAATTGAGCCCATGCGAGAAGTTTTTGCTCGACGATTCATCCGATTCGGACGACTCGAATGTTGAGACGCTGCTTGTCAACTACCGCCATCATACGTTGGTGATGGCCCTTGCCGTCAAGGAGCACGAAGATGAGAACTGAAAGAGGCGGCGAGGATCGACCGACGGCCGTCTTTGCATTCCTCGAAATCGCCATCTCAGAAATGAGATGTTGATGCAAGACTACTTCACGGAGAATCCAACATATCCGCCGCACCTCTTTCGGAGAGGTACCGAATGCGCCGATCCTCTTTGTGAAAATTATTCAAGCTAGCGATGCCAATTGTCGGTATTTTTCTTATATTGTAATATTGACATTTTTCTTATATTGCAAATTAGTAATTCTGAATATGTGCATATGTGTCAAATTCAGATAAAACCACATCTGATATGCAGGCCGGCGCGGACGCCGGCAGAGCAGACACCGCATAGCGGAACTGCAAAACGGAATATCCGCAAATATTCCGTTTTAAAGTTCCTCTATGTAGGATTTGCTCGGCCGACGCCCGCGTCAGCCCGCAAAACCATTTCTCCACGAGCTATAAACAAGTTTTGCTGGTCGGCGATATACAGAGTCTACTAGAGATGCTCTAACACTACTAGGGAAAACCTTATACATAGAATCTTAGCAGCAGCGCGCCATAAAAAGAAGTGCTACTGCTAATTAGCAGTAGCGCTGGTAACCAAAACTCGCTACTGATAGAAATTTAGCAGTAGCGCATGCGGGAGAAACCGCGCTGCTATAAAAATCAACCGACAGTATCCACCAACCTAAGTTTAGCAGCAGCGCGGTGTCACGACGCGCGCTACTGCTAACGAAATAGTATTAGCGTGCTTTTTACTCAGGTCGCTGCTGCTAATTTTGAAATTGGCCACACGGTTGGCCCCGCTTAGCAGTAGCGCGTGTGGAAAAAGCACGCTGTTGTTACATACTTATTAGTAGCGCGTTTTTCCTCCCGCGCTACTGCTAAGACGCAACACATCACCACCTTTTTCCCCACCCGTGCTCTCCTCCCATCTCCTCCCCTACCTTTCACATCCTCCCTCTCTCACTCTTCTTCTTCCGCAATACTTCTCCCCCCATTACTCTCCCTCTTCTACCTACCTTTCTCTCTCTTCATTACTCCTAGCTAACTACACCACCTCCATTAATGCATCTCTTTTCTCTTTTTCCTTCCCCCTCCACTAGTTGAAGTTGTCTCCTCTCAAATTAGCTAGCTAGGTAGAATTTCGGGCAAACTCTAGATATATATGTCCTATTTTTAGGGAAGGTCATGCCGATTTTTTGTATGACTTTGATGCATGCATGCATTTTTATAATCAATTTGTTTATTATTACCGTGCAGACGTTCACGATGGTCAGTGAAACGATGGTGGCCAGGTGGTTGCGGTCGGCGATGCAGGACATGAATGAAAATAACCGGACAGAGGTTTTATGTCCGTGTCGAAAATGCAAAAGGGGAAGGAAATAGGCAGTATAAAAAAGACAGTATAAAAATGTCCTTAGCCCCGCCTCGGTCATGCGAATTAAAGACACTATAAAAAAGTCCTTACCCCCGCCTTAGTTATGCGAATTGTGAGCGGCACCACGGATAAACGCAAAGAAATAGGAGTAGACCACAAAACCTAATTGAATTTCTAACAAATAACAAGGTTAACGAGGAAATGTTCTATAATTGGCACTTCAAAATTCATAGGGCGAGAGAAAAATACAAAACAATGGATCAATCGTGGAGCCGTTGTCTAACAGAGTTTTGCTTTCTTTGGAGCACAAGGTGATCTAATCACTACAAACTGCGCTGCTAGTCGTGTCAAAGGACGGACCAACTACCTCCACAACTATAAAGGCTTCCTGGCAAAAAAAATTGGAACAATTACACTGAACAGCAGATCTCTCTGGGTGCCAACTTCTACTATTTTCAGGTACAAGCAATAGAGCATGCACCATTGGCTCTACTTCCAACGGTCAATCAACCATTAGTGGCAGATATTGCACAATCTTCTTCTGTTTAATACCAACACCAGATGAAAGGTTAACAACAGTCCGTTGCAACTGCACCATTTGTTGGCCACAATCGCCATGAAAATGAAGTATTAGAACGACAACTGACAAGGTATACAAAATTGAACTGTTTATTTACTCGATCTAAACGCTTTTATATTAGTTTACGGAGGGAGTACTATGTTGTGCACATTCTTTTCTGTATGCTCATAAAGCTAATGGACTATTTTCAGACTTTGTAGTTTGTACACGTGGACAAGGTTACAAGGGTGCAATTCAGCTTCTGAATTCTAATCAGCAGGGTTTCAGTTGTCTACTATGAAAAATGATCGATGTATATTCTGTGAATTAAAGGGTCAACCAAATGATCATATATGTATTTAATTTATACACGCGTCCTTGTTGATTTAAAAGTGTACACAAAGACTTGCGTGGAACCGCTCCATAAATAATACTACTCCCTGATTTCTTCCTCTCATTCTCTATTCCATTTATAACACCAAGTGCTCACACGGGCTCTCTCACCGGCGCGGTGTGCCGTACTTCATACTTCTGTTTAAAATGATACTCCATCCCACAATATAAGACATTTTTTGCAAGCTGACATAGCTTTAAGTAACGTCCTATATTTTAGAACAGAGGGAGTACTCTATTTCTAATATATTGGACATTTTATATAAATTGTTCATTATATAATACTCAAAAATATTTTCTACCCTTCTTACTGTTTTCCACTCTAAAACGGTTAATTGGCTATATAATGTGCAGCTGCAGTGCGTGGAAGTGAAACAACTGTTGTGTTGTTGCACAATGTGTTTGGTAGCGAAAGTAAGTGGTATAAATATATATTCATGTTTAGACACCAAAACTTAGCTCACGATATAGAGTGATAAAAGATACTTATAACAAAATAAGAAAGCAGTATTACACCCGAATTTCTCTTCTGGTCAATCCAACATAATCAGCAATGATTCATCCATAAATATCTCTACTCCTAATGTCTCAGTTGGTAGGTCGCGTTCCGAGTTTTATTTTCGTCCCACCTAATATGGTCTTTTTTGGTACTTCTTTGGTACTTGCTCCCACCTCCCGCTCAGCCGCAAAAAACCAGAAAAAACCCTCCGTCCGAGTCCCCCACCCGCCCCCACGCCTCCCATCGCACCCATCTACATGCGAAGGAAAAAAAGCCTACGAAAATTAACCGACGAAAAAAACCTATGAAAGAAAACCAACGAAAAAAAACGTCCGGCAACGTGCGAACGAGCGAGTGAGCGACGCCACACCACAGATCCTTCGACGTCGCCCTCGCACATCAAGCCGTCGCCCTCGCCCTCGCAGCCGCCGCCGATCCCCTCCTCCCTCTCCCTCCCTCAAACGCCGCCGCCCGTCGCTGCCGCCCCTGCCACCTCCCGTCGCGGCCGCCGCGCCCAGCTCCAACCGGGGCCGCCGCCCCAGCTCCAGCCGCGGCCGTCGCGCTCACC